>NC_061118.1:133584699-133653391 GCF_002878395.1 Capsicum annuum
TAAGTATTTCTGTTAATCTTATTTCTTTCATATCTTGTCTCCAATATTTTAAATATTCATAGTTTATCATTTTATCCTAAAGTAGTTGTAATACTGCAAATTTCTTTGTAATAATTTATTTTAATTGTACTATATCTGATATTAAATTCTAGGTATTTATTTCATTAATTATCCTGTCTTTTTCTTCTATGAATAATTCTATGTCTAAATCATATTCTAAACTGTCTTTTAATTCTAGTTGTTTCATGGTTTTATCTATTCAAATTAATCTTTCTTTCAATTATTTTCTTCCTTTTCTAAGCTGGTTTCTATAATTAATTTCTTCGTATAGCCAACTTTGTTTTTCTCTAACTCTTTTAATATATTCTAACATTTTTAATCTGTATAATATCGGTCTAACTAATAACTATTATTATCTGAGTAATAACTATCTGAATAATATAAACTAAGATCATGCATATCTTCTAACCATTCTAGACTTAATGATTCTTCATGAAATAATTTTTTCCCACATTATTTTCTTTATGTCTTCTATTCTAAGTCTTTAATGATATATAAAACAAGTATCTTAATTTCATTAGATATATAGCTTGTCATATTGTTCATATGATGCTTAGGTTTCTATGAATAACTTAGATAACTTGAAATTGGATTTTAGTAATTTATGGTTTATTAAATGTTTTATCATAATATTTACTGGTTGTTTTGTTTTAATCTTAATAATTCTTGTATATTTTCATTAAAGAATTTCATATATTTTGTATCTTTAGTTCTCATATATTTTTCTAGATTTGTTTTCACTAGTCTTTCTATTAATTGCATATTTTTCTATCCATTTTTCAATATTCTAAATATACGTAATTTATCATGGTTGATGTGTAGGTTTGACATGTAGATATTTGTAAGAGTAGGTAGGTAGTTGTGGTATATAATTTATTCTAGTCATAAAATATTTACCAAATATTTTTTCCCATATGATTTTTCTTAGGGACAATACCCACGAAAATACCTGAAGTTTAACCAAATTTCCAGTGGAGCATATTGAACTTTGCGGGGGTCCTATTACCCCCTATACTTTTTAAATTGGAATTAATTCCCCCCCCCCCCCTCCTTTTTTAAAGAAAAATTAACCCCCCCCCCCCCCTCAAAACGTATACCCAGTTTTTTCCGTGGAAAGTGTAGTACACGCGCCGTTTCTTCTCCATTTTATCACTTTTCAACATTTTTTCGCAATTACAACCATATTAAATATTCCAAATGATTCCATTGAATTTATGAAGAAAGTTTTTTCAAATAGTTGAATGGAATCTTCCATTAATTTTCCATTGAAACTCGAAAGATTCAATTAGCGAGTTCCATTAATGAAAAATTCAATGAAACTTGCTAATTGAAAACTCAATGGAAGATTCAATTTCCATTAATGGAACTCGAAAGATTCGAAAAATTTAATTTCATGATTCAATTTTCATTAATGGAACTTGGAAGATTCGAAAATTTCATTAATGAAACTCGGAAGATTCGAAAATTTAATTTCATGTATGAAGCTATTCAATTTTCCGTTAATGGAACCCGGAAGATTCAATTTCCATGAAGTTATTCAATCTTTCGTTAATGGAACTCGGAAGATTCAATTTCCATTAATGGAACTCGGAATTAAATTAGCGAGTTTTCGAGTTTGAATCTTCCGAATCATTCATTGAATTTCAATTAGCGAGTTCCATTAAATTATAACCATTAAGGAATTTTTCGAGTTCCATACATGAAATTTAATTCGGAATCTTTCCATTAATTATAACCATTAATCTTCCCGAATTATAATTTCAAGTTTGAATTCATTTATAATTCCGAGTTCAAATTATAAATGGAACTCGAAAGATTTAGAAAAATCTTTCCATTAATTATAACCATTAATCTTTCCATTAATTCGGAAAGATTTCGAGTTCCATACATGAAAATTTTTTTCATGATTTTTCGAGTTCCATTAAGAAGAAAGAAGAATGAAAAAATAAATAAAAATATAAAACTTTAAATAATTATAAAATTAAGGGGTTGTTTGGCAAAAAAAAAGAGTTTTAAAACATTTTTAACACTGTTCACGCGCTCAATGCGCGTGAATCACACGCAATGTGCCAAGTGGCAGATATATGCCATTAAAATATGAGAAAAAAAGTATGGGGGGGGGGGGGGTAATTAATTCGGTCAAACTTCAGGTATTTTTTTTGGGTATTATCCTTTTTTCTTATATCTATATTTTTTATATCCTTAAGTAATACAAAACAAGTATTGTTAATTTATCTACCATTTCTTCAGATAAATAAGTATTCATTTTTCATATGATGCTATTTTAAAATATTCCCTTCAATCATACACATAACAAAATATGATCATTTTAGATTACTATATACTAGATTATTCTTAAATAACATGTTCTTTGGTCACTATTAGCATGGTAATCTGGATACTTTTCCCTTAAACAACGCCTCTACTCGGGCTACTCCCCTATCACGGTTTTCTTGCCTCACCGGTTTCACCTTTAGAATGGCATAGTTATTAGGAATTTTTCTCCTTTTCCACTTTGCTAATAAACTTCTTAACATGGTATTCGTCGAATAATTCTACTATAAAGTAACTAACATGAACTTATTTTATCATATCATGATTGTCAGGAATTTATGAATTTAGCTATTTATAATCGTAAATAAATATACTTGTTCTGGTAGGTTTGATAATTCTGGGCTTTGTTTATCCATAGCTTTTCCTTAGAAATATATCTGTTTTTTATTAAATATTCAAAATAATTTTTGTGTGCAAGAGGGAAGGCTTGCTTTCAACACATGAAAGTCTTGCCTTCTACTTTACACGTATCCTAAAGTAATAATTTACTTTTCCTATTGACAAGAACTAATAATACTAAAAAGTCAAAAAAACCTACACCTATACAATAGGTCCTAAAAAGTTAAGACCAATAATGGCTTACTATATAACATTTTACATAATGGCCTAACTTACGTAAATAAGTCAAGAAAAGCTATTTGTTCTTCCATATGTCGCTTTCTTCACTTTAATGTTTTTGTCTTCTTATCTTTCTATTATTGCTTAGTCTTCTTATCTTTCTATTATTGCTCCATGTCTTTCTATCTTTTGTCGTGTATCTTTCAGTTGTTGTCCTTATCTTCTTCTATTCCAGTTGAACTTCTGGGATAGTATTATCTTCTCCATTACATCTTGAACATAGATGGTATGGATATTGTGTCCTATCATTTTACAATATCTTGTTAATAATTCTTCTGAAATAAATCTCTTCCTAATTGCTCTTGCAGTTGGTTGTTTCTCTGGGTTGAGTAATGTCAGAATCCATTGTCTATCATCTTTCATATCTGTTTGTCGTAGTTCTCTTGAATTTGAATAAATCATTTGATGATCTCTTGAATAATAGCTCTATATAAGGTTTCCATTGATATAATTATTTGCTAATTCTTGAACAATTCTAGATATTCCAATAAATCATTTATTTGCATAAAAATCAGGTATCTCGATTTTAGGTATCTCTGGCTGCTGAACAATATCTTCCGATATAATCATATCTCTGGTTAATCCTATTTTTACAATTTTTATAACTGGTTTGATCTCGTCATATAATATCTCTGCTGGTGCAGTATAAAACTTTATAAAAAATAGATTTCCTTTGATTATTCTTTTAAAAGTGGTGAATGCTCTATATAATTCTTGTATATCTGTTAGTTCATTTCCTTCATGGGTATATACGGTATTTAATAATTCATAACAGAAACAAGTTTTAACTAAGCTTGGGTTGGTTTTCGGTAGTGCGATTAACTTATTGTAACCTTGTAATTTTTGGGTTATATAGTTTGTGTTTGGTTCTTGGATATCTGTGGCTCTGGGTTTAAGGTTTAGATGAGTCTGTATTTTGTGGAGATTTTCTATATATGCTCGGGTTATGTGGTTATAGGTTTTTTTTATCTTGGTTCAAACTTTCTCGATATGTGGTAATTTGTAGGGGTATGTACAAGGGGTCTTTTTGTGTTTTTGGTATAAATGGTTTTTCAAATATCTTATTCATGTTCATGTTCTGATATCTTTGTCCACAAACTCCTTTGCTTATACCTGCAATTGTAGATTGATAAACGTTATGGGTTTTATGGAGTGTCCCAACGTCTCCTTTTAGATCTGAAATTTTGATGTCTTTCGATCGACATAGCTCTGCACACTGCTAAGTTAGCTGATTCATAGCTTTAGACTTCAGTTTAACTTTGTTTTTTTTTAGCTTTTCTATTTCATTACCCATACTATCCACTTTGATTAAAAGTGTAGTTAGGGTTTTAAGTATTTTTTCTAAAGCATCATCTTCTATTATATCAGTCTGTGTAGCTTTGTCTTGATATGTACTCTGCAATAACACTTTTGTTAGTACTTATTACTTAAATTGTAAATGTAAAATTTAATATATTTAATACTAGTGTCCGAATCTCTTTCGTTGTAACTGAATTTTGTATTTTCTTTGTTAACCACCAGCGTACCTGTGTATTATCTGTTCGTACAATAATCTTGTTATATACAATATATGGCTCAAATGCTAATGAACATTTATATAATGAACATAATTCTTTTCTATTTATTTTTCATTTTATTTATGTTTCATCAAACGCACTTGAGTAGTATCTATAGTGATGTTCTAATTTTTCTTCTTCATATCTATATTTAAGTACTCGTCCATAACTATGTTCACTAGCATCTGCTTCTACTATATATATAAATTTTTTATTTTCGTCTTGGAATTATAATTTTGTTTACTCTTTACAAAGTATTTTTATTTTCTGAACTTATTTTTTATCTTCTTCGTTGTAATTATATTTTATATCCTTTTTTTTTCTGTAATGGCTTTAGTTTTCTGCTAATTTTGGTATATATTCTCTTACTTGGTTTACTAATCCTAAAAATGATTGTAATTTCTTTTTTGTATCTAATTGTTCTTTTGAATTTATTATTTTTTGTACTATATGTTGTTGCATTTTTACTCCACTTTTATCTATTTGTATTCCTAAAAACTCTATCTGGTTTTCATAATTTCGACTTTCTTTTCATTTAAACTTATTCCCGATTTTTCTATTATATCTGTAAATTGTTCTAATAATTTTAAATGTTCCTCTTTAGCTTTTGTATATAGTAGTATATCATCTATGTATACTATACAATTAGGTAATTGTTTAAAATAACTATCCATAAAGTGTTGATATCTACCTGATGCATTTTTATATCCAAATGGTAATACGTTCCATTCATAAAATCCTTGTGGTACCGTAAATGCGGTCAATTCCTCAGAATTTTTATCTAACTTTAAGAGGTAAAATCCTGATTTATAATCAAATTTACTAAAGTAGTTATATCCTTGTATTTGTCTTATTTTTAATATCTTATTTGGTATTGGATAATTGTATGTCATAGTTTTTACATTTAAATTTCTATAGTCAATCACCATTCTACTTTTTCCTCTTTTTTGTTCACTATGGTTATTTACTATAAATGCTGGACTATTATGTTTACTATTGCTTCTTTGTATATACTGTTTTTCTAATAATTCATCTATATACATTTTAAATTCTTTTAAATTGTGAAAGTTATATTTTAATGGTTTTTGAGTTATTATGTTATTTTTATGTATTAATTCAATTTTTATAGTAGTTTTATGTTTTTTTTCATCCTTTTAATGGATCTTTACTGTATAATTGTCTTAATTTTTTCTTTATTATTTCTACCTTATCTATTAAAAATATAGTTATTTCTTCTTTATTTATCGAAAATATAACTAGTTCTACTGTGTTTTCTGTATTTTTTATATTTTCTAACTTTTGTGTAATTTTTTCACTTTCTTTTATCCAATCAGTTTTCTTTCTTATTTTATTAATAACTCTTTTTTGCTTTTACTTTTTGTTTACATTGTGTTGTAAACAACCAATCTGTTTTAGTTATTATATGTGGGTATAATTTATCTAAAAATAGCATTCTTAAAAGCATAACTTTTGATGTTAGTTCATAATTATAGATTTCTTCTATCGTTATTATTTTATCTCATATCTGTATACGTACATTTTTAGCTTTATATGTAATTAAACTTCCTTCATTATTAAATCTTTTGACTACTATTGGTAGTTTTAATTTATCCCATTTACTTTCTGGTAAACAGTTGTATCTACATAAGTTTGCTTCTGCTCTGTATCTATCATAGCTGTATAATACCTATTATAATATCCTTCTACTATTATTTTTACAAGTACATATATTTTCATATCATGTCACAGCTCTTTTTATTAATAATATTTTTTATTATATGTTATAGATAATTGTGTATGTTCTATATTGTATGGTTTTACTTATTCTAACCATTGTATTCCTAATATTATGTCTGATTTTTGCATTTCTTCCTTTATTTCAAATTCTATTTTTATTTTTCCTACTCCTATTATTATTTCTTTTTCTGCCGTATCTTTAATTTTTATTAGACTCCTTGGTAGATCTGCCCATATATTACTATTAGATTTTATTTCTTCACTTTTTACTAGATATTTTGCTATATAATTTTCTTCTTGTCCTGTGTTTAAGAGTATTAAATATTATTTTTCATTTATTATTCCTGTTATATAATATTGATTTAAATTAACTGTTGGAGTTGTTTCATAACTTGTTCTTTTTGATAAGCTTGATGATTCTGGTTTTTAATGAGCTATTCTTTTTGTTGTACTGATTCTATCATTTATTATTTACAGATCTTCTTCTATATCTATGTCTTTGTAACTATAATAATTATTATCAATTGTTTTTACAAATTGTTCAAAAGGACTTTCTATTTGTATTTTATTAATTTTATTTTTTCCTGTTAATTTATGTCTTGTTGTTAATACGTATAGATTTTTACATCTCGCTGTAAATATTTTACTTCTTGGGGTTAGTTCTATTCCTGATATTTTCCAATATAATACTAATGATTTATCTATATTTTTATTTGTTATTGCTAATGAATAATTTGCACTTATTATAAATTTAAATTTTTGATATATTAAATTTTCTTTTATGACAGTTATTATACTTTTTTCTATAGGTTTTATAATTCTATCATCTGCTAAATATAATTCTATTGGTGTATCTATTCCTTCTCTAAAATATGCTCTTATCAATATCTCTGTTGCTCCAAGGTGTACATATTTTATTGGGTCTTTACTTTTTATATCGTTTATTTCTTTATTAATTATTCTTTTTGTTACTAGTGGTATACTAGCTCTTCCTTTTGCATATTTACAGTCTATTACATATTTTTTTTGGCTTACTACGTAGTATTCTTCCTTTTTTCTACTAAATATATTTTTTATTGTTGGTATTTTGAATATTTTTCTACACTTAGGTCTAACTCTTTTTCTTTTATTTCATCAAACATATTATTATCAAATATTATTTTTGATCAATTCCTTCTTCGTTTAAATATTCTTCCTTTGTTAGTATTTTTATATCTTCTTTAGTCATTTGATTCATCTAAATCACTATCTATTTCATTATCTGTTTCATTCTCCGAAATTTCATATATACTATATTCACTTTCTAATTCATAATCTATATAATTTATCTGCATATATTCTGTATTTTCTATCTTTATTTCTCATATTTGTTTCTTTTTTGGATTTTTAGGTATTTTACAATCTCTAGCTAAATGTCCTAGTTTTCCACAATTATAACAAGTACATTCTTTTATAGATTTCTTTTTCCTATATGGTCTTTTATGTTTATAATTTTTTACATATTATCTTTTTCTCTATTTCTTATATTTATATTTCGATTTTTTGTATTTCATATAATTCTTATGTCTTTTTCTTTTCTTATGATATCTTTCTTCACATCCAAATTAAGGTGCTATTTTATCTTTGCAACATGCTAAATTTCTTATTAATGTTTTTTCCATTTTTATTTCTTCTCTATATTTTTCACATAGATTTCTATACCATTGTTGTAAAAATTTTATTCTTGCTTCTAGGGTATCTACTATTTTGCTTCATCCCAACTCTTTATTATTTTTGAACTAAATGGTTTAGGTAATTTGCTAAAATATAATCTTCTTATTTCTTTATTTTTTTCTGTATTATATGTTTCCTTATAGTAGTATTCTTTAAATGCGCACGTATATTCATCTATATAGCACATATTACATATTTCTAATTTTAACATTAAATTCCTATTCGTATCTTTTTCTTTATTTTGTTCTTCTTCTTCTTCTTCTGTTGTTATACTGCTAAATTTATCTCGTATAGCTACTTCATATTTTTTCAATATTTCTGTTTGTGATATTTTAGTAGTTGTTGATGTTCCTTCTGTTTTATTATCAGATCTTAATACTTTTTTCACTTGCTTCGGCTAGGTTTAAAAACCATAATTTTACTGTTCCTATTAATGTCCTTTCTATATATTCTGGTGTATTTGTTGTATCTATATTATTATCTAATAATTATTTTGACATGTATCCTGCCCATAATTATATTAGTTTATTTGTGTCTATTACACAGTCTAAATCTAAAAAGTTATCATTTTTATTAATTATTTGTTTTGGTGTCCATTTGTTATATTCATTTTTTAGGTTATATTTTTTAAACTTATCTTTATAATAATATGTAGGTTTTCTTATTTCTGATGTACTAGGTATTATGTTTTCATCGTCTTCTTTATTAAAAGTATTTATTTTTGTGTTTGTATATTCTAAGTTTTCTTTTTTAATTACTTCTTATTTTTCATTAATTTTTAGTTTTCCTATGTTTTCTAGAATTTCTGTATATGTTTCACTACCTTCTGAATCATAATTATCCGTTTCTTCAACATCTATTGTATTTATTTCTAATTCACTGGTTTCTGATTCTTTATTTTTTATTTCTATTTTTTAAAAAAATTGATTTATCTCGTTTAATAATTTTTGTTCTTTATCTTTTTTCTTCTTTTTCTTTATGTTTTTTTTTTCATACAGGTCTTTTAGTATTTGTAGTTCTTTTTCTAATTCAGCAATCCTATTATTTTTAGTTTCTTCTATTTTTCATATTTCTTCTATGGTTTGTTGTTTTATTTTATCTAAATTTTTTTTCTATCTATTTCAAAGCTCTTTTTATTAATAATTTTTCTTTATTAATAATGTTGGGCTAATGTGTTTACTATTACTTTTTTGTATATATTGTTTTTCTAATAATTCATCTATATGCACTAGTAAAAATAATAGTAGAAGGATATTCTAATAGGTATTATACAGCTATGATAGATACAGAGCAGAAGCAAACTTATATAGATACAACTGTTTACCAGAAAGTAAATGGGATAAATTAAAAACACCAATAGTAGTCAAAGGATTTAATAATGAAGGAAGTTTAATTACATATAAAGCTAAAAATGTAAAAATATAGATATGAGATAAAATAATAACGATAGAAGAAATCTATAATTATGAACTAACATCAAAAGATATGCTTTTAAGAATGCCATTTTTAGATAAATTATACCCACATATAATAACTAAAACAGATTGGTGGTTTACAACACCATGTAAACAAAAAGTAAAAGCAAAAAGAGTTATTAATAAAATAAGAAAGAAAACTGATTGGATAAAAGAAAGTGAAAAAATTATACAAAAGTTAGAAAATATACAAAAAAAAAAAGACACAGTAGAAGTAGTTACATTTTCGATAAATAAAGAAGAAATAACTATATTTTCAATAGATAAAATAGAAATAATAAAGAAAAAATTAAGACAGTTATACAGTGAAGATCCATTAAAAGGATGAGAAAAACATAAAACTACTATAAAAATTAAATTAATAGATAAAAATAACATAATAACTCAAAAACCATTAACATATAATTTTGACGATTTAAAAGAATTTAAAATACATATAGATGAATTTTTAGAAAAACAGTATATACAAAGAAGTAATAGTAAACATAATAGCCCAGCGTTTATAGTAAATAAACATAGTGAACAAAAAAGAGGAAAAAGTAGAATGGTGATTGACTATAGAAATTTAAATGCAAAAATTATGACATACAATTATCCAATACCAAATAAGATATTAAAAATAAGACAAATGCAAGAATATAACTACTTTAGTAAATTTAATTGTAAATCAGGATTTTACCACTTAAAGTTAGATGAAAATTCTAAGGAATTAAATGCATTTACGGTACCACAAGAATTTTATCAATGGAAAGTATTACCATTTGAATATAAAAATGCACCAGGTAGATAACAACACTTTATGGATAGTTATTTTAAACAATTACCTAATTGTATAGTATACATAGATGTTATACTACTATATACAAAAATTAAAGAGGAACATTTAAAATTAGAACAATTTACAGATATAACAGAAAAATTAGGAATACGTTTAAGTGAAAAGAAAGCCAAAATTATGAAAAACCAGATAGAGTTTTTAGGAATACAAAATTCAGTTACAACGAAAGAGATTCGGAGACTAGTATTAAATATATTAAATTTTACATTTACAATTGAAGTAATAAGTACTAACAAAAATATTATTGCAGATTAAATATCAAGACAAAGATACACAGACTGATATAATAGAAGATGATGCTTTAGAAAAAATACTCAAAACCCTAACTATGCTTTCAATGAAAGTGGATAGTATGGGTAATGAAATAGAAAAGCTAAAGACTAATGAAGTTAAACTGAAGGCTAAAGCTATGAATCAGCTAACTTAGCAGTGTGCAGAGCTATGTTGATCGAAAGACATCAAAATTCTAGAGCTAAAAGGAGACGTTAGGACACTCCATAAAACCCATAACGTTTATCAATCTATAATTGTAGGTACAAGCAAAAGAGTTAGTGGACAAAGATATCAGAACATGAACATGAATAAGATATTTGAAAAATCATTTATACCAAAAACACAAAAAGACCCCTTGTACATACCCCCACAAATTACCACATATCGAGAAAGTTTGAACCAAGATAAAAAAGCCTATAACCACATAACCCGAGCATACATAGAAAATATCCATAAAATACAGACTCATCTAAACCTTAAACCCAGAGCCACAGATATCCAAGAACCAAACACAAACTATATAATCCAAAAATTGCAAGGTTACAACAAGTTAATCGCACTACCGAAAATCAACCCAAGCTTAGTTAAAACTTATTTCAGTTATGAATTATTAAATACCATATATACCCATGAAGGAAATGAACTAACAGATATACCAGAATTATATAGAGCATTCACCACTTATAAAAGAATAACCAAAGAAAATCTATTTTTATAAAGTTTTATACTTCACCAGCAGAGATATTATATGACGAGATCAAATCAGTTATACAAATTGTAAAAATAGGATTAACCAGAGATATGATTATACCGGAAGATATTGTTCAGCAACCAGAGATACCTAAAATGAAGATACCTAATTTTTATGCAAATAAATGACTTATTGGAATATCTACAATTGTTCAAGAATTAGCAAATAATTATATCAATGAAAACCCTATATAGAGCTATTATTCAAGAGATCCTTAAATGATTTATTCAAATTCAAGAGAACTACGGCAAACAGATATGGAAGATGCTAGATAATGGATTCTGACATTACTCAACCCAGAGAAACAACCAACTGCAAGAGTAATTAGGAAGAGATTTATTTCAGAAGAATTATTAACAAGATATTGCAAAATGATAGGACACAAATATCCAGACCATCTATGTTCAATATGTAATGGAAAAAATAATATTATATCAGAAGTTCAACTGGAATAAAAGAAGATAAGGACAACAGCTGGAAGATACACGGCAAAAGATAGAAAGACACGGAGCAATAATAGAAAGATAAGAAGACGAAGCAATAATAGAAAGATAAGAAGACAAAAACATTAAAGTGAAGATAGCGACATATGGAAGAACAAATAGCTTTTCTTGACTTATTTATGTAAGTTAGGCCATTATGTAAAACATTGTATAGTAAGCCATTATTGATCTTAACTATTTAGGACCTATTGTATAGGTATAGGTTTTTTTACTTTTAGTATTATTAGTTCTTGTTAATAGGAAAAGTAAATTATTACTTTAGGATAATTGTAAAGTAGAAAACAGTTTACGCATTTTCTTTTAGGCTATAAATATGTAAGCCATTCAACAAGTTAAATGCAAGACTTTCATGTGTTGAAAGCAAGCCTTCCCTCTTGTACACAATTTTTTTTTGAATATTTAATAAAAAACAGATATATTTCTTAGAAAAAGCTATGGATAAACAAAGTCCAAAATTATCAAATCTACCAGAACAGGTATATTTATTTACAATTATGAATAGCTAAATTCATAAATTCCTGATAATCATGATATGATAAAATAAGTTCATGTTAGTTACTTTATAGTAGAATTATTCGAAGAATAGCATGTTAAGAAGTTTATTAGCAAATTGGAAAAGGAAAAAAATTTCTAAGAATTATGTCATCCTAAAGGTGAAACCGGTGAGGCAAAAAAGCCGTGACAGGAAAGTAGCCAGAGTAGAGGCGTTGTTTAAGAGAAAAGTATGCAGATTACCATGTTAATAGTGACCGAAGAACATGTTATTTAAGAATAATCTAGTATATAGTAATCTAAAATGATCATATTTTGTTATGTATGATTGAAGAGAATATTTTGAAATAACATTATATGAAAAATGAATACTTATTTATCTGACGAAATGGTAGATAAATTTAAAATACTTATTTTGTATGTACTTAAGGATATAGAAAATATAGATATAAGAAAAATCATATGGAAAAAAATATTTTGTAAATATTTTATGAGTAGAATAAATTATATGCCACACTTACCTACCTACTCTTACAAATATATACATGCCAAACCTACACATCAATCATGATAAATTACGTATATTTAGAATATTGGAAAATGGATATGAAAAATATACAATTAATAGAAAGACTAATGAAAACAAATCTAGAAAAATATATGAGAACTGAAGATACAAAATATATAGAATTCCTTAATGAAAATATACAAGAATTATTAAGATTAAAACAAACAACCAGTAAATATTATGATAAAACATTTAATAAACCATAAATTACTAAAATCCAATTCCAAGTTATCCAAGTTATTCGTAGAAACATAAGCATCATATGAATAATAGGACAAGCTATATATCTGATGAAATTAAGATATATTTTTTATATATCATTAAAGACTTAGAAATAGAAGACATAAAGAAAATAATATGGGAAAAAATATTTCATGAAGAATCATTAAGTCTAGAATGGTTAGAAGATATGCATGATTTTAGCTTATATTATTCAGATTGTCATTACTCAGATAATAATAGCTATTATTCAGATGGATATTGTACAGATTAAAACTTTTAGAATATATTAAAAGAGTTAGAGAAAAACAAAGTTGGCTATACGAAGAAATTAACTATAGAAACCAACTTAGAAAGGGAAGAAAACAATTAAAAGAAAGATTAATTTGGATAGATAAAATCATGAAACAACTAGAATTAAAAAACAGTTTAGAATATGATTTAAACATAGAATTATTCATAGAAGAAAAAGACAGGATAATTAACAAAATAGATAACCTAGAATTTAATATCAGATATAGTACAATTAGAATAAATTATTACAAAGAAATTTGCAGTATTACAACTACTTTAGGATAAAATGATAAACTATGAATATTTAAAATATTGGAGATAAGATATGAAAGAAATAAGATTAACAAAAATAGTTATGAAAGAGAATTTAATTGAATATTTTAGAACAAAAGTTATAGAATATTTAGAATACCTTCAAAATAATATACAAGAATTGCAGAGACTAAGAAAAAAAACTAAAGAATATTACAGTAAAGCATTTAATCAAAAACCATTTAATCACCCCCCAATATGTGAACATCAATAAAACTAAAATATATAAATTAAAAATAAAAATGTTTAGAAAAGTTAAGAAACATCCACGCACAAATAAAAATAGATCCATTAGAGTTATAATAGATCTATTTATGTTATCCACACCCCCCAACACTTGGTATCAGATTCTATGTTGTTTAAAGTTACGGAAGTAGTATATATTTGAATTTAATAACAAATATTGCTTAGATGAATAACGAACAAAAATTACAAAATATAAAGAATTAAAATATAAACAAATTATGAACTTTGTTTATTGGTTCCTCACTTATAATTTTATATATTTAATATATTTTTAATATAATTACAAGGTATACGAAAATGCTTGGGGATTCCCGGGAACCCGCATTCGTAGTGCTACTTCCACCCCTGTCAAAATGGCATAGTCATTTTAAAAGTTGAAAATTGCCTCAAATACACCTTTGACATAATTTATTCTCGATTAATGGCCTCAAGGGCCATTATTGGAGAATAAAGAGGTAATGAGCACAAATTTTTAAAAAAGAGCAAAACAGTCAATGGGATGCATCAAACAGTTAAGAACCCGAAAACATTCACGAGATACTCTATTGTGATGTAAACTACTATTTCTTCACTTACTGGATATCGACGGACTCATGCTATGTTATGTTTTTGTCTCAATTTATGTGACACAAATATAATTTAGATAATCAATCATTAAAATAATTTAAGTTTTTAATTATTGTGTTTTATAATACTTTTTTTTTCTAATTTAAGTGACACTGATATAATTTTGAGAGAAAGTCAAGTATTTTATATCTTTTAAATTTTTTAAGTTGTTAATTATGTGATTTATAATGCTTTTTATATAATTTTTTAATAAGGTATGAATACGGTCTCCATCCCAGTTTTTGTGGCACAAATAAAATTTCAACAGTCAAACAAATATACACATACTAGATAAGTTGGCATGTGCTTTGTATGAGCCCAACTAAGTTTGTGATAAATCATAGTTTATACCATGGTATTTACTTGACATTTTTTGTGCTATTAAAATTAAGACTTAAGTCATTGACAGACTCTTAAACTTATTTCAAAATTTCACTTATACCTCTCAACTGAGCCCTATATTTATTGAACACTTCTACCACTTCAAATTTGTACCATTTAATCACTTTTAGCTGGCATGGCATAAAAGGTGTAATACACATAAAAGGAGCACGTGAAAAGTCATTTTTTGTTTAATTTTTCTTTTTTTTTTGGTTCTTCTTCATTACATTTTTTGTTTTAATTTGTCATGACCACCGCCACATGTTTCTGATACCATTTGTAGGGGGTGAGGAGTGCGGATAACTTATGAAATAGATCTAAATTCAAACATATATGCTACTGCTGTATTTTTTAAATAACTGGGCTCTGATACCATTTGTAGGGGGTGCGGAGTGCGGATAACTTGTGAAATAGATCTATTATATGTATAATGGATCTATTTTTCTTTGTGCGTGGATATTTCTTAACTTCTCTATATATTTTTATTTTAAGTCTATTTATGTTAGTTTTATCAATATTCATATCTTGGAGGTGATAAATATCCAATTAGATTATCTTTCATAAGTTTTTCTAATAATATTATTTCATCCATATTTTGTCTCCAATATTTTAAATATTCGTAATCTATCATTTTATCTTGTACTAATTGCAGAGTTACAGATTCCTGTATAATAATTTATCCTAATTGTACTGTAATGTATATCTAATTCAAGATTTTCAATGTTATTTATTATCTTGTGTTGTTCTTCTCGTAGCGAGTTTTTTAAATTATATAAACTATCACATGTACTTTTACCTAAATTTTCTAAGGTTTCTTCTATCTATATTAATTTTTCTTTTCGATTCTCCATTATTTTTCTAATTCGGTTTCTATAATTAATTTCTTCATTTAGATTATCTTGATTTTCTCTAGTTTTTCTAATATATTCTAACATCTCTTAATCTGAATAATATCCATCTGGGTAATTATCCAGGTATAACTGTGTTATTCAATTTATAGTTTCAATTTCATAGTCTAATACTTTTTCTAATATTATTTTCTTAATATCTATAATTTCTATATCTCTAAGTATATATAAGATTAAGACTTTAAGATTATCTATCATTTAAAATTGACTAAATATTTTATTATAATATTTTGTAGTTGTTTGTTTTAATCTTATTAACTCTTTTATATTTTTTCTAAGAAATTGTATATATTTTATATCTATTTTCCAAAATTCTAAATATACATAATTTATCATAGTTAATGTGTATATAGGTATTTATAAGAGTAATTAGGTAAGTGTGGTATGTAATTTATTCTAGTTATATAATCTTTACCGAATATTTTTCCTAATATGATTTTCCTTATATCTATTATTTCTATATCCTTAATCACATACAAAATAAGTATTTTAAATTTATCTACCATTACATCAGATAAATAATTATTCATTTTCATAAAATTGCTCTTTTCAAAATATTCCCTTTAATCATGTACATAACAAAATATGGTCATCTTAGATTAATATATACTAGATTATTCTTAAATAACATGTTCTTCGGTCACTATTAGCATGGTAATCTGGATATTTTTTCCTTAAACAATGCCTCTACTCTGGTTACTCCCCATCACGGCTTCTTGCCTCATTGGTTTCACCTTTAGGATGACATAGTTCTTAGGGATTTTTCTCCTTTTCCACTTTGCTAATAAACTTCTTAACATATTATTCTTCGAATAATTTTAGTATAAAGTAACTAACATGAATTTATTTTATCATACCATGATTGTTGGGAATTATGAATTTAGCTATTCATAATCATAAATAAATATGCCTGTTCGGGTAGGTTTGATTTCTAAGGTTTGTTCCTCCATAGTTTTTTCCATTGAAATATACTTGTTTTTTAATAATTAAGCAAAATATTTGTTGTGGACAAGAGAGAGTTTTTGCTTCAACACATGAAGGCTTGTTTTGCAATGCCTTCGGCTTATCTTATTTATAGGCTGAAATTTTACAAGAGTATTCATGTTTCTAAAATTATCTACCTAGTCTACTTTACAAAAAGTCTTCTAATAAGACAAAAGTTATTAATTTTTAGACTAATAATAGTCAAAAACCTATACAAAAGGTTCCACTAATTTACGTAAAGCAAATAGTGAAAGTTTACATGTCGCTTTCACAATTTAATAGCTTTTCTTCTATTATTACTCCGCAGATATCTTCTCATTGTCGTATCTGCTACTTTTCCATATCTCCATTATTGCTTCTTATCTTGTATCTTCCAGCTGGCGTTCTTATCTTCTTGGTTGATTTTTCCTTTATTCTAGCTGAACTTCTGGGATATCATTATCTCCTCCATTATATTTTGAACATTTATGATCTGGATATTTATGTCCAATTGTCTTGCAATATCTGGTTAATAATTCTTCTGAAATAAATTTTTCTCTGATAGCTCTGGCGATAGGTTCCGTCTCTGGTTTGAGCAACATTAGAATCCATTGCCTAATAGTTTCCATATCTGTTTCTCATAATTCCATTGAATTTGAATATATTAGTACATGATTTCTTAAATAATAACTCCATATGGGATTTTGGTTGCGGTATGTGTTTGCTAGCTCTTGTAGATAGTAGATAGTCCGATAATCCTCTTATTCGCATAAAATTTTGGTATCTCAATTCTAGGTATTTCTGGTTGTGGAATAATATCTTGTGGTATAATCATATCTCGTGTCATTCCTATCTTTACAACTTGTATGGGTTTTTTTAACTTCATCATATAATATCTCTGCTGGTGCCGTGTAAATTTTTATAAAAAATAGGGTACCTTTAGTTATTCTTTTAAAAATGCTAAATGCTTCATATATTTCCGGTATAATGGATATCTCATTTCCGTCAGAGGTATATACAGTACTGAGTAGTCCATATTCATAGCAACTTTTAACTAGACTTGGTTTGGTTTTAGGTAAAACAATTAGTTTATTATATCCGGTCAATCTTTGGGTTATATAGTTTGTATCTAGTTCTTGGATGTTTATAGCTCTGGGGTTAGTATTTAAAAAGGTTTGTACATTGTAGATATTTTCTATATATGTCCGGGCTGTATAGTTGTAAGTCTTTTTGTCTTGGTTTAAACTATCTCAGTATGTGGTAATTTGTGGGGGTATAAACATGGGATCTTTTGATGTATTTGGTATATATGGTTTATCAAATAGCTTGTTTAGGTTCATATTTGTGTTTTTCCTAACTCCTTTGCTTGTACATGCAAAAGTAGGTTGATAAATGTTATGGGTTTTATGGAGTGTCCCATCGTCTCCTTCTAGCTCTGGAACTTTAATGTCTTCCGATCGACATAGCTTTGCACACTGCTGAGTTAGCTGATTTGTAGCTATAGACTTCAGTTTAACTTCATTAGTCTTTAGCTTTTCTATTTCATTACCCATACTGTCCACTTTCATTGAAAGCGTAGTTAGGGTGTTGAATATCTTTTCTAGAGTATCCTCTTTTATTATATCAGTCTGTGTAGCTTTGTCTTGATATGTAATCTGCAATAATATTTTTTTTAGTACTAATTACTTCAATTATAAATGTGAAATTTAATATATTCAAGACTAATCTCCGAATCTCTTTTGTTGTAACTGAGTTTTATATTTTCTTTGTTAACCACCAGCGTACCTGTGTATTATCCGTTCGTACAATAAACTTGTTATATACAATATATGGCTCAAATGCTAACAAACATTTATGTAATGAACATAATTCTTTCCTATTTATTTCCCATTTTATTTATGTTTCATTGAACGTACCTGAGTAGTATCTACTATGGTATTCTAATTTTTCTGCTTCATATCTGCATTTAAGTACTCCTCCATAACTACATTCACTAGCATCTGCTTCTACTATTTATATAAATTTTCTATTTTCATTTGGAAATTGTAGTTTTGGTAATTCTTTACAAAGCAATTTTATTTTCTGAACTTGTTTTTTATCTTCTTCATTATAGTTATATTCTACATCCTTTTTTAATTTTTTCTGTAGTGGTTTTAAAGTTTCTGCTAATTTTGGAATATATTCCCTTACTTGGTTTACTAATCCTAAAAATGATTGTAATTTCTCTTTTGTATCTAATTCTTCTTTCGAATTTATCATTTTTTGTACTATATGTTGTTGTATTTTTACTCAACTCTTATCTATTTGTATTCCTAAAAATTCTATCTGATTTTTTATAATTTCATCTTTCTTTTCACTTAGACTTATTCCCGATTTTTCTATTATACCTGTAAATTGTCGTAATAATTTTAAATGTTCTTCTTTAGTTTTTGTATATAATAATATATCATCTATGTATACTATACAATTAGATAGTTGTTTAAAATAACTATCCATAAAATGTTGATATCTACCTGGTGCATTTTTATATCCAAATGGTAATACGTTCCATTCATAAAATCCTTGTGGTACCGTAAATGCGGTTAATTCTTTAAATTCTTCTTCTAACTTTAAATGGTAAAATCCTGATTTACAATCGAATTTACTAAAATAATTATATACCTGTATTTGTCTTATTTTTAATATCTTATTTGGTATTGTATAATTATATGTCATAGTCTTTGCATTTAAATTTCTATAGTCATTAACCATTCTACTTTTTCCTCTTTTTTGTTCACTATGTTTATTTACTGTAAATGCTGGACTATTATGTTTACTATTACTTTTTTGTATATATTGTTTTTCTAATAATTCATCTATATGTATTTTAAATTCTTTTAAATCGTCAAAATTATATGTTAATGGTTTCTGGGTTATTATATTATTTTTATCTATTAATTCAATTTTTATAGTAGTTTTATGTTTTTCCCATCCTTTTAACAGATCTTCACTATATAATTGTTCTAATTTTTTCTTAATTATTTCTATCTTATTTATTGAAAACATAGTTATTTCTGTTTTATTTATCGAAAATAAGACTAGTTCTATTGTATCTTCAGTATTTTTTATATTTTTTAACTTTTGTGTAATTTTTTCACTTCCTTTTATCCAAGAAGTTTTCTTTATTATTTCATTATTAACTTTTTTTGCTCTTACTTTCTGTTTACATAGTGTTGTAAACCACCAATCTGTTCTAGTTATTATATGTGGGTATAATTTATCTAAAAACGGCATCCTAAAAGTATATCTTTTGATGTTAGTTCATAATTATAAATTTCTTCTATTGTTAATATCTAATCCTATACTTGTATTTTCACATTCCTAACTTTATAAGTAATTAAGCTTCCTTCATTATTAAATTCTTTAACTATTATTGGTGTTTTTAATTTATCCTATTTGCTTTTTGGTAAGCAACTATATCTACATAAATTAGCTTCTGCTCCTGTATCTATCATAGGCGTATAATATCTACTGTAATATCCTTCTACTACTATCTTCATTAATACATATATTTTCATTTTATGTTAAGGCTCTTTTTAAGAATAATTTCTCTCTGTTATATGTTAAGGTTAATTGTGTATGTTCTATATTATATGGTTTTACTTGTTCTAGCCATTTTATTCCTAATATTATGTTTGCTTTTTGCATTTCTTCCTTTACTTCAAATTCTATTTTTATTTTTCTAATTCCTATTATTATTTCTTTTTCTGCTATATTTTAATATTTATTAAACTTCTTGGTAGATCTGGGCATATATCATTATCAGTTTTTATTTCTTCATTTTTTACTAGATATTTTGCTATATAATTTTTTTCTTGTCATGTATTTAAGAGTATTAAATATTCTTTTTCATTTACCTTTCCTGTTATGTAATATTGGTTTAAATTATTTGTTGAATTTGTTTCATAACTTGTTCTTTTTATGAGCTTGATGATTCTGGTTTTTCATCAGCTATTCTTTTCATTGTACCTATTCTATCATTTATTATTTCTAAATTTTCTTCTATATCTATGTCTCTATAGCTATAATCATTATTATCTATTGTTTTTACAATTTGTTCGAATGGACTTTCTATTCGTATTTTGTTAATCTTATTTTTTCCTGTTATTTTATGTTTTGTTGTTAATACATATAAATTTTTGCATCTTGCTGTAAATATTTACTTCCTGGGGTTAATTCTATTCCTGATATTTTCCAATATAATACTAATAATTTATCTATATTTTTATCTGTTACTGCTACTGAATAATTTGTACTTATTATAAATTTAAATTTTTGATATATTAAATTTTCTTTTATGACAGTTATTATGCTTTTTTCTATAGGTTTTATAATTCTATCATCTGCTAAATATAATTCTATTGGTGTATCTATTCCTTCTCTAAGACATGTTTTTATTAATATCTCTGTACCTCCAAGGTGTACATATTTTATTGGGTCTCCACTTTTTATATCGTTTATCTCTTTATTAATTATTCTTTTTGTTACTAGTGGTATAGTAGCTTTACCTTTTGCATATCTACAGTCTATTACATGTTCCTTTTGGCTTACTACATAGTATTCTTCTTTTTTCCTAGTAAATATATTTTTTATTGTTGGTATTTTAAATATTTTTCTACACTTAAGTCTAATTTCCTTTTATTTCATCAAATATGTTACTATCAAATATTATTTTTTGGTCTGTTCCTTCATCATTTAAATATTCTTCCTTTGTTATTATTTTTATATCTTCTTTAGTCATTTGATTCATCTATTTAACTATCTATTTCATTTCTAGTTTCATTTTCTGAAATTTCATATATACTATCCTCACTTTCTAATTCATAATCTATATAATCTATCTGCATATATTCTGTATTTTCTATTTTTATTTCTGATATTTGTTTATTTTTTGGATTTTTAGGTAATTTACAATCTCTAGCTAAATGTCCTAATTTTCCACAATTATAACAAGTACTTTCTTTTATATATGGTCTTTTGTATTTATAATTTTTTACATAATATCTTTTTCTTGGTTTCTTGTATTTATATTTTGATTTTTTATATTTCTTATGTCTTTTTCTTTTCTTATAATATCTTTCTTCACATCCGAATTGGGGTGCTATTTTATCTTTGCAACATGCTAAATTTCTTATCAATGTTTTTTTCATTTTTAATTCTTCTCTATATTTTTCACATAAGTTTCTATACTATTGTTGTAAAAATTTTATTCTTGCTCCTAGAGTATCTACTATTTTTGCTTCTTTCCAACTCTTTATTATTTTTGAACTAAATGGTTCGGGTAATTTATTAAAATATAATTTTCTTATTTCTTTACTTTCTTCTATATTATATACTCCTTTATAATAATATTCTTTAAATGCACAAGTATATTCATCTATATAACACATATTACATATTGCTAGTTTTAACATTAAATTCCTATTTGTATCTTTTTCTTCATTTTGTTCTTCTTCTATTGTTGTCATACTACTAAATTTATCTTTTATAGCTGTTTCATATTTTTTTTAATAATTCTATAGGTGTTAGTTTAGTAGTTGTTGATGATGTTCCTTCTGTAGGTTTATTAGTTCATAATACCTTCTTGATATTTTCAGTTAAATTTGAAAATCATAATTTCACTGTTCCTATTAGTGTTCTTTCTATATATTCTGGTGCATCTGTTATGTTTATATTATTATCTAATAATTGTTTTGTCATATATCATATCCATAATTATATTGGCTTTTCTGTATCTATTACACAGTCTAAGTCTAAAAAGTTATAATTTTTATTAACTATTTATTTTGGTGTCCATTTGTCATATTCATTCTTTAGATTATATTTTTTAAACTTATTCTTATAATATGTAGGTTTTCTTATTTCTGATGTTCTAGGTATTATATTTTCATCTTTTTTTTTTTATCAAGAGTATTTATTTTCGTGTTGATATTTTCTAAGTTTTCTTCATTAATTAGTTCTTTTTTTCATTGATTTCTAAATTTTTTGTATTTGTTAATATTTCTGTATATGTTTCACTATCTTCTGAATCATAATTATCTGTCTTTTCAACATCTATATTATTTATTTCTAATTCCTTGTTTTTTATTTCTTTATTGTTTATTTCTAATTTTTCATTAAATTGATTTATCTCGTTTAGTAATTTTTGTTCTTTATCTTTTTCTTCCTTTTCTTTTTGTCTTTCTTCATAAAAATCTTTTAACATTTGAAGTTCTTTTTCTAATTCAGCAATCCTACTATTTTTAGTTTCTTCTATTTTTCGTATTTCTTCGGTAGTTTGTTGTTTTATTTTTTCTATTTCCTTTTTCCTATCTATATCTTCATTTTCTCTTTCTATTCTTACCATAGCTGTCAATTTATCTTCTAATTTTAATTCTCCTTTTTCTAATATTAGATATAAATGTTCACCTATTTTCTTATATCTTCTTCCTAGATTAGAAAATACTATTTTTATTTTTAATCCTTCGTGATTTTCATATATTTTTTCATCTATTATAAATTCTTCTTTGTTCATTTTATTGTAAATAGTTCATGTTGATATATATATTCTAAACTATCTATTTGTGATTCTAATTTTGATATTTCATCTTTTTGTGCATTTATTGAGTTTTCACTAACTCCGGCAAATATATTATAATGTAGTCTTTCTATTCTTATTTTTAATTCTTTACGTTTTTCAGAAATAATTTGTTTTAGTTCTTTGTATTTTTGTACTTTATTCATTTAAACCATATTTATAATATTTTGGTGGATATCTAAATCTGATTTTATCATAATTAAGTGGTATGTGTCTCATTCTTTTAGATTTTAAATGGATTATTAATTTTGCTTCAATACTAGATATAAAGGTAATTAGGTAGACTAATCATTGTGGGTTTTCTTTTGTTTTATTTAGAATTATATATTCTGAATAATTACTAATTAAAGATTCTTTAATTTTTCTAAAAGCTTCTCTGTTTTTAAATGGTCTTCTCATAATTAATCCAATCCAAATCTAAATTCAAACATATATGCTACTGTTGTATTTTTTAAATAACTGGGCTCTGATACCATTTGCGGTAAAACAAAAAAAAAACTAAAGCGGTGTTCAAACTTTAAAGTTGTGGAAGTAATTTTTCCCATTTATGACCAGAGGCGGATGAAGGTGGTGACAATAGCAATGAAGGAGGCGGCCAGTTGGATTAGATTAAGCTTAGTATTAAAATTATTTTTTTTTTGTTTATATTTATGTTTTTAATGAATATTTTAACTAATCTGTCATGTGTTCTTTTTTAATTGGTTATTTTCCACGTCAGCGCGTGTGAATTACACTCATTTTACACTTTTGGCTATTTGTTAGAAAAATGTCTAATAGGTACAAGTTTTGAGTTGTTAAGTGTTCAATAGGTATAAGGCTCAGTTGAGGGATCCAAGTGAAATCTCAAAACAAATTGAAGGATCTATCGATGAATTAAGACTTAAAATTAAAATACAACCATCAAAATTGAAATCAATATAGGAAATAGCACAAATTTTTAAAAAAGAGCAAAACAGCCAATGGGATGCATCAAACAGTTAGGAACTCGAAAACATTCACGATATACTTTATTTTGATGTAAACTACTATTTCTTCACTTACTAGATATCCACGTACTCGTGCTATATTATATTTTTATCTCAATTTATGTTACACAAATAGAATTCTGATAATCAATCATTAAAATAATTTAAATTTTTAATTATTGTGATTTGTAATACTTTTTTTTTATTTCAATTTAACTGACACTCATGCAATTTCGAGAGATAGTCAAATATTTTATATCTTTTAAATTTTTTAAGTTGTTAATTATGTGATTTATAATGCTTTTCATATAATTTTTCAATAAGATATGATTACGCTCTCCGTCGCAGCTTATGTGGCACAGATAAAATTTCGACAGTCAAGCAAATATATATATATATATATATATATATATATATATATATATATATTGTGATTTACAATACGTTTTATCTCATTTCATATAATATATGTTATATGACCATAATAATTAATTAGACGTGATATAGTAAAATCACGATTTAAGAAGCGAAGTAGATATGTCTTAAATGAGTTATAATAATTGACTAGAAGTCATATAGGGAAATTATTATAAAAAAAATATTTGTGAAAAAATTTTAAGTGGGTTTCATATAAGAATCAAGTTAATTTAAACATTAAAAATTAATTTATCATTTTTTGTCTATTTTACCTTTATTATTATTATTATTATTATTATTATTATTATTATTATTATTATTATTATTTTAATACTTGTTGACTTATAATAATGAATTAAGAATGATATAATAAAGTTAAGATTGAAGCAATTGAAGCAAACATGTCAGAAACGTCTTTTTACTTTTTTCTATTAAATATTATTAATTTTCTAATACGTAAATGACTTATATTAATTGATTAGGAATGATATAGTTAAATTTAACTAGATAATTGTTTAAAATAAAATACTACCTATAATTTTAATGACCAAACTATCTTTATTTTTAAAATCATTGACCAGAAGCACACATGTTGAAAATTCCTTTTCTAATATCCTCTTCATTCCATTTTACTCGTCTCAAATTTTCTAATTTGATTTCTCATTTTACTTATTTTTTTCATTAATTAAGAAAAGATAAAAAAAAAAATCTTGTTTTATCCTTAGTATTAATTATTTTTCTCTAAATTAAAATAAAAATATTATTTAATAAGAGTACAATAGTAAATAGCCATGCTATTAACTATATTTTTAATTAGTGTGACAAGTTAATTTGGGACGAGTAAAAGGGATGAAGGGAGTGTATAAATGTAACTCATAAATTTTGGGAAAAGGTAAATTCAAAAACAGTGGTTGAGGCACATACTTGAAGGCGACGGTCTATTTAAAGCTGAAAGATATAACCTAACATTAGAGTGAGCAAAGTGGTAGTTTCTTGAGTTAGTTTAATTCTTAGGGAAGTGCTAAATGACCATAAGAATATGTTTCAAATTTGATCATAATTATAAAAAAATTATAGTTTTTTTCGTTATATTTAATTAAAAGGAGTTAAAGTTTGTTCTTCTCTAAACTTAAAAGTTAAAACTTTGTATTGGATGAATCATAATTATAATTATCATTAACAGAGTTATTAAATTGATTTTATGAAGTGAGTTCTAACACATCATTTATTTAACTTCTATTTTTGTTTCCTTATCTCCTATTACGTTTTCCCCCCTCTTTAAATCAAATTTTAAGACTAATTCTATTATATATCCACAATAATTTATTAAGACTTTTTTTATTGTTATCTAATTTTGAAATCATAGAACTTTTTAATTATTATTTAATAACTTTTAATTCAAAATAGTAGTAGCAATCTTACTAGATCTATTTTATCACACAAGTTATTCGCACCCCCTACAATTGGTATTAGAGCCTATATGCTGTTTAAAGTTACGGAAGTAGTATATATTTGAATTTATTTGATTAATTTATTAATCATGGCTTATCTGATAAAACTAGATTTGATATTCCTCAAAATATTATTTAGATGAATAACGTATAAAAATAACCAAAATATAAAGAATTAAAGCAAATAATATATAAAAAATGTAAAGAATTAAAAATAAGGATAGAAAGACTACAATATAACATAATTGCCGGAGTTAATAAAAATTTAATAAATCCACAAAAAGAAGAAATATCAAATTTAGAATCAACAATAGATAGTCTAGAATATACATATCAACATGATCTATTAACAATTAAATAAAAAATAAACAAAGAGGAATTTATAATAGATGAAAAAATATATGAAAACCATGAAGGATTAAAAATAAAAATAGTATTTTCTAATCTAGGAAGAAGGTATAAGAAAATAGGTGAACATTTATATTTAATGTTAAGAAAAGAAGAATTAAAATTAGAAGATAAATTGATAGCTATGGTAAGAATAGAAAAAGAAAATGAAGAAATAGATAGAAAAAAAGAAATATAAAAAATAAAACAACAAACTACAGAAGAAATACAAAAAATAGAAGAAACTAAAAATAGTAGGATTGCTGAATTAGAAAAAGAACTACAAATGCTAAAAGATCTGTATGAAAAAAGACAGAAAGAAAAAGATAAAGGACAAAAATTATTAAACGAGATAAATCAATTTAAAGAAAAATTAAAAATAAACAATAAAGAAATAGAAACTAGGGAATTAGAAATAAAAACAATAGATGTTGAAGAAACAGATAATTATGATTTAGAAGATAGTGAAACATATACAAAAATCTTAACAAATACAAAAAATTTAGAAATCAATGAAAACCAAGAAGTAATTAATGAAGAAAACTTAGAAAATAGAAACACAGAAATAAATACTCTTGATAAAAAAGAAGATGAAAATATAATACCTAGAACATCAGAAATAAGAAAATCTACATATTACAAGAATAAGTTTAAAAGATATAATTTAAAGGATGAATGTGACAAATGGACACCAAAACAAATAGTTAATAAAAATTATAACTTTTTAGACTTAGATTGTGTAATAGATACAGAAAAAATAATACAATTATGGATAGGATATATGACAAAACAATTATTAGATAATAATATAAATGTAACAGATGCACCAGAATATATAGAAAGAACACTAATAGGAACAGTGAAATTATGATTTTCAAATCTAACTGAAAATAGTAAAAGGGTATTAAGAACTGACAAACCTATAGAAGAAACATCATCAACAACTACAACTAAATTAACACCTATAGAATTATTAAAAAAAAAATGAAATAGCTATAAAATACAAATTTAACAGCATGACAACAACAAAAGAAGAACAAAATGAAGAGAAAGATACAAATAGGAATTTAATGTTAAAATTAACAATATGTAATATGTGTTACATAGATGAATATACTTGCGCATTTAAAGAATATTATTATAAAAAAACATATAATACATAAGAAAGTAAAGAAATAAGAAAATTATATTTTAGTAAATTACCTGAATCATTTAGTTCAAAAATAATAAAAAGTTGGGATGAAGAAAAATTAGTAGATACTCTAGGAGCAACAATAAAATTTTTACAACAATGGTATAGAAACCTATGTGAAAAATATAGAGAAGAAATAAAAATGGAAAAAACATTAATAAGAAATTTAGCATGTTGCAAAGATAAAATAGCACCTCAATTTGGATGCGAAGAAAGATATTATAAGAAAAGAAAAAGACATAAGAAATATAAGAAATACAAAAAATCAAAATATAAATATAAGAAACCAAGAAAAAAATATTATGTAAAAAATTACAAATATAAAACACCATATAGGAAAAAGAAATCTATAAAAGAATGTACTTGTTATAATTGCGAAAAATTAGGACATTTTGCTAGAGATTGTAAATTACCTAAAAACCCAAAAACTAAATAAATATCAGAAATAAAAATAGAAAATACAGAATATATGCAGATAGATTATATAGATTACGAATTAGAAAGTGAAGATAGTATATATGAAATTTCAGAGAATGGAACAAATAATGAAATAGATAGTGAATTAGATGAATTAAATGACTGAAGAAGATATAAGAATACACCAAATAACTGAAGAAGATATAAAGATAATAACAAAGGAAGAATATTTAAATGAAGAAGGAGCAAATCAAAAAATAATATTTGACAGCCATATATTTGATGAAATAAAAGGAAAAGAATTAGATTTAAGTGTAAAAAAAATATTTAAAATACCAACAATAAAAAACATATTTAGTAGAAGAAAATAAGAATACTACGTAGTGAGCCAAAAAGAACATGTAATAGATTGTAGATATGTAAAAGGAAGAGCTAGTATACCACTAGTAACAAAAAGAATAATTAATAAAGAAATAAACAATATAAATAGTAAAGACCCAATAAAATATGTACACCTTAGAGGAACAGAGATATTAATAAAAGCATGTTTTAGAGAAGGGATAGATACATCAATAGAATTATACCTAGTAGATGATAGAATTATAAAACCTATAGAAAAAAGTATAATAACTGCCATAAAAGGAAATTTAATATACCAAAAATTTAAATTTATAATAAGTGCGAACTATTCAGTAGCAATAACAGATAAAAATATAGATAAATTATTAGTATGATATTGGAAAATATCAGGAATAGAACTAACCCCATGAAGTAAAATATTTACAGCAAGATGTAAAAATCTATATGTATTAACAAAAAAACATAAAATAACGGAAAAAAATAAAATTAACAAAATACAAATAGAAAGCCCTTTTGAACAATTTGTAAAAACAAGTGATAATAATGATTATAGTTATAGAGACATAGATATAGAAGAAAATTTAGAAATAATAAATGATAGAATAAGTACAACAAAAAGAATAGCTTATGAAAAATTAGAATCATCAAGTTCATCAGAAAGAACAAGTTATGAAACAAGTTCAACAACTAATTTAAACCAATATTACATAACAGAAACAATAAATGAAAAAAGAATATTTAATACTCTTAAATACAGGACAAGAAGAAAACTATATAGCAAGATATATAGTAAAAAATGAGGAAATAAAATCTGACAATAATATATGCCCAGATCTACCAAGAAGCCTAATAAACACTAAAAATATAGCAGAAATAAAAGAAATAACAATAGGAGTTAAAAAAATAAAATAGAATTTGAAATAAAGGAAGAAATGCAAAAAGGAGACATAATATTAGGAATAAAATGGCTAGAACAAGTAAAACCATATAATATAGAGCATACACAATTATCTATAACATATAACAGAGAGAAATTACTTTTAAGAAGAGCTTTAACATGATATGAAAATATATGTATTAATGAAGATAGTAGTAGAAGAGTATTACAGTAGATATTATACGCCTATGATAGATACAGGAGCAGAAGCTAATTTATGTAGATATAATTGTTTACCAGAAAGTAAATGAGATAAATTAAAAACACCAATAATAGTTAAAGGATTTAATAACGAAGGAAGCTTAGTTACTTATAAAGCTAAGAATGTAAAAACACAAGTATGAGATAAAATATTAATAATAGAAGAAATCTATAATTATGAGCTAACATCAAAAGATATACTTTTAGGAATGCCGTTTTTAGATAAATTATACTCACATATAATAACTAGAATGGATTGGTGGTTTACAACACCATGTAAACAAAAAGTAAGAGCAAAAAGAGTTACTAATAAAATAAGAAAGAAAACTAATTGGATAGAGGGAAGTGAAAAAATTACACAAAAATTAGAAAATATAAAAAATACTGAAGATACAATAGAACTGGTCGTATTTTCAATAAATAAAAAGGAAATAACTATATTTTCAATAAATAAGATAGAAATAATTAAGAAAAAATTAGAATAATTATATAGTGAAGATCTGTTAAAAGGATGGGAAAAACATAAAACTACTATAAAAATTGAATTAATAGATAAAAATAACATAATAACCCAGAAACCATTAACATATAATTTTGACGATTTAAAAAAATTTAAAATGCATATAGATGAATTATTAGAAAAACAATATATACAAAAAAGTAATAGTAAACATAATAGTCCAGCATTTATAGTAAATAAACATAGTGAACAAAAAAGAGGAAAAAGTAGAATGGTTATTGACTATAGAAATTTAAATGCAAAGACTATGACATATAATTATCCAATACCAAATAAGATATTAAAAATAAGATAAATACAGGGATATAATTATTTTAGTAAATTCGATTGTAAATCAGCATTTTACCATTTAAAGTTAGAAGAAGAATCTAAAGAATTAACCGCATTTACGGTACCACAAGGATTTTATGAATGGAACGTATTACCATTTGGATATTAAAATGCACCAGGTAGATATGAACATTTTATGGATAGTTATTTTAAACAATTACCTAAATGTATAGTATATATAGATGATATACTATTATATACAAAAACCAAAGAAGAACATTTAAAATTATTAGAACAATTTATAGATATAATAGAAAAATTGGGAATAAGTTTAAGTGAAAAGAAAGCTGAAATTATGAAAAATCAGATAGAATTTTTAGGAATACAAATAAATAAAAGTGGAGTAAAAATGCAACAACATATAGTACAAAAAAAAAAAATTCGAAAGAAGAATTAGATACAAAAAAGAAATTACAATCATTTTTGGGATTAGTAAACCAAGTAAGGGAATATATACCAAAATTAGCAGTAAATCTAAAGCCTTTACAGAAAAAATTTAAAAAGGATGTAGAATATAATTATAACAAAGAAGATAAAAAACAAGTCCAGAAAATAAAAATAATTTTGTAAAGAATTACCAAAACTACAATTTCCAGACGAAAATAGAAAATTTATATATATAGTAGAAGCAGATGCTAGTGAATGTAGTTTTGGAGGAGTATTTAAATATAGGTACGAAAATGAAAAAATAGAACATCATTGTAGATATTATTCAGGAATGTTTAATGAAATAGAAATAAAATGGGGAATAAATAGAAAAGAATTATGTTCATTATATAAATGTTTATTAGCATTTGAGTCATATATTGTATATAACAAGTTTATTGTATGAACAGATAATACACAGGTACGTTGGTGGCTAACAAAGAAAATACAAAATTCAGTTACAACAAAAGAGATTCGGAGACTAGTATAGAATATTTTAAATTTTACATTTACAATTGAAGTAATTAGTACTAACAAAAACGTTATTGCAGATTACATATCAAGACAAAGATACACAGATTGATATAATAGAAGATGATACTTTAGAAAAGATATTCAAAACCCTAACTACGCTTTCAATGAAAGTGGACAGTATGAGTAATGAAATAGAAAAGCTAAAGACTAATGAAGTTAAACTGAAGTCTGCAGCTACAAATCAGCTAACTCAGCAGTGTGCAGAGCTATGTCTATCGGAAGACATTAAAATTTCAGAGCTAGAAGGAGACGTTGGGACACTCCATAAAACCCATAACGTTTATCAATCTACAATTGCAAGTACAAGCAAAAGAGTTATTGGACAAAGATACCAGAATATGAACTTAAATAAGATATTTGAAAAATCATTTATACCAAAAATACAAAAAAACCTCTTGAATATACCCCCACAAATTACCACATATCGAGATAGTCTGAACCAAGACGAAAAAGTTTATAACTATACAGCCCAAAAATACATAAAAAATATCTACCGAGTACAAACTTTTCTAAACCTTAACCCCAGAGCTACAAATATCAAAGAACCCGACACAAACTATATAACCCAAAGATTACAAGGTCACAATAATCTAATTGCACTACCCAAAACCAACCCAAGCTTGATAAAAACTTGTTTTGATTATGGATTATTAAATACCATATACACCCAAGATGGAGAAGAACTATCAGCTATGGAAGAATTAAAAAAAATATTCAACACCTATAAAAGAGTAACCAAAAGAAATCTATTTTATATAAAGTGTTATACTGCACCAGCAGAGATATTATACGACGAGATAAAACTAGTTATACAAGTTGTAAAAATAGGATTAACCAGAGACATTATTATACCAAAAGATATTTTCCAGCAGCCAGAGATACCCAGAATCGAGAGACCTAATTTTTATCCAAACAAATGACTTATTGGACTAGCTACAATTATTCAAGAACTAGCAAACAATTATACCAATGGAAACCGAATATGGAGTTATTATTCAAGAGACCATCAGATGATTTATTCAAATTCAAAAGAACTACGACAAGCAGATATGGAAGATGTTAGACAATGGATATTGACGTTACTTAACCCAGAAAGACAATCTACTGCAAGAGCAATTAGGAGAGGATTTATTTCAGATGTATTATTGACTAGATATTGTAAGATAATTGGACACAAATATCCAGACCATCAATGTTCGAGATGTAATGAAGAAGATAATATTGTCCCAGATGTACAGCTAGAATGAAGATAAGCACGCCAGCTGAAAAGAAGATAAAAAACAGCAGATACGATAGAGACAACAAGGAAGGAAAATCAACTACGGATATAGAAAAGAAACAAAAGTTATCAAAGTCATAAAATATATGAAAAGGACATATGACTTGTCGTTTTCAATATGTGAATTATTATAGCTTTTGATTCTTTTGCGTAAAAGACATTGTATAGTTAGTCTTTACTAGGTTAGGTAGATACCATTATTAGCCTACTATAAACTTTTTGACTTTTTTAAGTTTGTAAGACTTTGTGTAAAAGATTATTCTTTTCTAAGAATAGTATGTAGATACGTGTAAAGTTTTTAGGAACGTGTAAAATATTAGTACGAAAAACTATGTAGATCATCCAGTATAAATGAAGGCAAAAAAGGCAGAAAGAAGCAAGACCTTCATGTGTTGAAGCAAAATACCCTCTTTTGTCCACAACAAATAATTTGATTATTTAAAAAACAGGTATATTTCAATAGAAAAATCTATGGAGGAACAAAGCTTAGAATTATCAAAACTACCAGAACAGGTATATTCATTTACTATTATGAATAGCTAAATTCATAAACTCCTAACAATCATAATATGATAAAATAAGTTCATGTTAGTTACTTTATAGAAGAATTATTCAAAAAATAGCATGTTAAGAAGTTTATTAGCAAAGTGGAGAAGGAGAAAAATTCCTAAGAACTATGCTGTCCTAAAGGTGAAACCAGTGAGGCAAGAAAACCGTGATAGGGAAGTAACCAGAGTAGAGGTGCTGTTTAAGGGAAAAGTATTCAGATTGCCATGCTAATAGTGACTGAAGAATATGTTATTTAAGAATAATCTAGTATATAGCAATCTAAAATGATCATATTTTGTTATGTGCATGATTGAAGAGAATATTTTGAAAAAGCACCATATGAAAAATGAATACTAATTGATCTGACGAAATGAGTACTTGTTTTGTATGTACTTAAGGATATAGAAATTGTAGATATAAGAAAAATCATATTGAAAAAAATATTTGATAAATATTTTATGACTAGAATAAATTATATACCACACTTACCTGACTACTCTTACAAATACCCATATCAACCATGATAAATTATATATATTTAGAATTTTGGAAAATGGATATGAAAAATATACAATCAACAGAAAAACAAATGAAAACAAATTTAGATGAATATATGAGGACTAAAGATATAAAATGTATACAATTTCTTAGTGAAAATATTGAAGAATTAATGAGATTAAAAAAAACAACTAAAAAATATTATAATAAAGTACTTAACACATTTTAAATGACAGATAATCTTAAAATATTAATCTTATATATACTTAGAGATATAGAAATTATAGATATTAAGAGAATAATATTAGAAAAAGTATTAGACTATGAAATTAAAATTATAAATTGGATAGAATAGTTATACCTGGATAATTACCGAGATGAATATTATTCAGATTAAGAAATGTTAGAATATAGTAGAAAAACTAGAGAAAATCAAGATAATCTAAATGAAGAAATTAATTATAGAAAGCAAATTAGAAAAATAATGGAGAATAGAAAAATTAATATGGACAGAAGAAATCCTAGAAAATTTAGAAAAAAGTGCATGTGATAAGTTTATATAATTTAAAAAACTCGCTACGAAAAGAACAACAAAAGATAATAAATAACATTGAAAATCTAGAATTAGATATACGTTATAATACAATTAGGATAAATTATTATACAGAAATTTGTAAATCTACAATTACTGTAGGATAAAATGATAGACTATGAATATTTAAAATATTGGAGAGAAAATATGGAAGAAATAATATTATTAGAAAAACTTATGAAAGACAATCTAATTGGATATTTTGAAACAAAAAATATAGAATATTTAGAATACCTTCAAAATAATATAGAAGAATTACAAAACTAAGAGAAAAAAATAAAGAATACTATAGTAAAGCATTTAATCAATTACCATATAATCACTCCCAAGATATGAATATCGATAAAACTAATATAAATAAACTCAAAATAAAAATAAAAATAAAAATAAAAATAAAAATAAAAATAAAAATAAAAATAAAAATAAAAATATTTAGAGAAGTTAAGAAATATCCACGCACAAATAAAGTACAATGGATCTATTTTACCACACAAGTTATCTGCACCCCCTACAATCGGGTTCAAGCCTTGGAAACAACCTCTGATAGAAATACAAGGTAAGGCTGCGTACAATACACCCTTGTGGTGGGACCCTGTTCCGGACACCGCATATAGTGATAGCTTTAGTATACCGGACTGTCTTTTTTTTGTAGTTATCAAATTGTACTTTATATTATACATTTAATTTTTTATTTATTTGTTGTGCATGTTCGATCTAATAAGTAGTTCTTTTAATGAATGTGTAAACTAATATATGAATGTAAAATTTTAATAATGATATTATGTTAGCATGTTAAAACCTTAGCTACATCACATAATTTTATAAATAGATTGCACTGCAACATACAATATATATTGCTACAAAATACGTGTAGCTATAAATTAAATTTTTTCCTTAGCATTCATAATATATGTTGCTAAAAGTTAGTTTATTACAAATTTTATATGATTCATCACTAAGTACTTATATTTAGTGCTATTAAATTTTATTATATTGTGTGTATTGATAACGCTCAAATTACACTCTTGAATGGGTGTAAGCGATCGTTGTCAATATAAAATCCAACTAGGTTGGGGTCGAATCCCACAGGAAATAAGGTGTGAACTCAAGTAGTTTACGATATAATTTACTGATAGTTTACTGTTTCCTGAAATGGGGGTTTTAGTTTTGTAGATAATTGTTTATCACTTTCAATTTAATGTTTGTAACCAATATTTTATGAGATAACCAGGATTATGTTCACCAGGGCTTACGGAACATGACAGATGCTACCATTAACTCAAGGTTCTCATGGTGGTTAGGATGACAAGCTATAATTATTGATGATATGCTCAAATGTCTCTCGACCTATTCGAGCATCTAATTTCCTAATCCTCTCATACTTAGGGAATCGCAACTCTCTGCCCAGATTTTACCTCAGGTTAATCAACCTTGTTACAACGCTGATTATTAAACGAAGCCTTTCCGAGTCCCTATTGATAATTCACTTCCTACACTTTATGATTTCTTTCTCAAGAAAACCAAAGTAGGTAAGTCTATTGTTTGCAACCAACAGACATAAATTCTAATCTCAGAATTACCAAGAAATCCTAACACCTATTAAACCTTGAGTAATTAATTACCATCTTATCATGACCTAACCCTAGATCCCACAATCCAGGTTAAGGGTGTTCAACCACTCATGATGCAATAAATAAGCACAAAAATTGAATTCATAATTGAAAAGATTAACTTAAAATAATGAAGGAATCAAAAGTGAACTTGTAATTGAATCACAAAGCAAACACTGAAATATTGGTTTAGAGCGAGAGAGAAAAGTCCTATATTGTCAATATGTCAATGGATGATGGATAAAAATCCCCCTAAAAACCCTAAAAAAGGTTTTAAATAGTTAACCCTAAATAAGAAAATAAAATTAAAGTTTCTAATTTTCTTCGGATTAGATGAAGGCACCCGTGATGGCCTATCATGATCTTGACGGCCTGTCATGGACGTCGTCAAATTCTTTGCAAATTCATCTCCTGCTGCCTAAGGTTGACGATAATGGTGATGCCCTATCTTCATCTTAACGGCATGTCATGATTGCCATCACAAAAACTTTCTATAGCTTTACATCTTCTGTTTAAGGTTGACGGCATCCGTGACAGCCTATCACCAGGCTGACGGCATGTCATGGATATCGTCAGCCACACTTAGCTCTCTATTTGCTTCCGATTTCATGCTTTTTGCTTCCTTTATTTGTGGTTCCCCCTCTCCTCTACTTTTGCTGCCAAATCAAAGTAAAATAATAAAAAACGACTAAAGTTGCTCAAGACTTCACAATTATTTAGAGTTAAAAGCTTCAAATGTGTTAGCATGGGCTCACACATCAACACCCTCAACTTAAACAATTGCTTGTCCTCAAGCAACCATAACATAACTAAGAGTATTCAAAGTACAATTTGGCAGCTAACTACTCATATTAGTTTAGAATACATGCACTATCTCCAAGGTTAGTCAAAATAAGAGCAACTGTGTCTATTATTGAAAACACCCATGCAACTCACAAGGATCAAAATATGGCAAAAATTCCAGCAATAACAAGCCAGCACATACCCAAATCACACTTATCCAAATAAGAAAGTGATTAGCAACATACCTAATGTGCCCTCGCAATAAAGAAATCCCTTTTTCACAGGGATAAACACAGGACTTACTCTCAGAATGAAGTTCCAACATTGTGCATCAAATGCCATAGGCTTTCCCTTATAGTCAGTACCCAAGTCTTTAGACAGGTCAGTTAGGATCACTATAGGGCTCTTCTTAAGCTTGTAACGTAGGCTAGGGGCTGGTATGATATTCATGGATATTTCATAGTGACTATGCCTCCTTGACACTACATTAAACTCTCGGGGTTTCAACTCTTAACCCTTCTTTTCTTCTATCTGTTATTGATCATGCATGCTCAAGATGGATGCGGTCTTTTTAATTATCAAATTATCTTTTTATCATTTTTCACACAGTTTTCTCTTTTCTTATTTCTTTTTCACCGCACCTAACTTTTTATTCATCCTTCTTATTCTACCTCTCTTCGTACACAGATTGCATCTCGCACCCCTATAATAGCCACCCTCAACTTAGGTAATTTGCCTAAGTCAAGGTGCACAGTGTCAAAGGAGGACCAGGGCCAAGACAAGTTTATTGTGATGTAAACGGGAAGGTGAAAGGGGTTAAAGAAAGAAATAGGCTATTGAGGCTCAAATAGGTATCAAGGGATATTATTCACATTGGGAAGGTCATTTAGGCTAAAATAGGATAACATGCAAAAATGGCCTATGATCCTTTCCTAACGCCTATCCTATGACTATGGCACGACTAACAGGGCAAGTTCTAGATTCAACGCACAACGAAAACTGAGTAGGACCTTACACACACATGGCACACAAGTATTTTGCATATTACTAATTATCCGGTTTATGCACTTGTTTAACACATGTCATTCATTTGCCATACTAACGCCACAAAAAGATACATAGTGGTCACAATGGATGCAATTCACACAGTACACAATAGATCAAACCACTGGATAGGTACTCAAAAATCACAGAATAAGCTAACTGCCTCAAGTACTTGTACTACTCCTAATTATCTACAGAATATGTTACAACAACAATTTAACCTACACCCTCAACTTAAAATCAAAAATAAAATGCACTAAGGGTTAGGGTATACCTGAAGACAATCAAGCACATGGATCCTGGGTCTTCGACCCTGCTATTGCATCATCTGCTGTCTTCTCCCCATCAGGAGCATCTGGCATTATAGTGGTTGGAGCCTGGATAGATGAAGCTCTTCATCCCTAGCTCTGATGGCTGTCTCCCATTTCTCAGTATCAGCCAGGGACTCCAATCTTGCTTTTTTTACCTCTTCCTTCTCAGCCTTCTTTTTCATATTCTCTTTTGCTTTTCTTTCTTCCTCACTGTTCGGCTCTTCTATCTTATTCTTGCCCTTCTTTTCCCTTTTTTTATTCTTTTTCTTTGGGGAGTCTGCAGTGAGATCAAGTATAGGAATTTCTTCCTTCAATTCTTCCACACCCGGCCCTATTGGCATCATAATTTGGTGTTGCTGTAGCAACCCAACATCTTCCTTTACTTTATTCAATGTATCCCTGAATGCAACAAGATCAACACCTATCATCTCCTTTGCCCGAGCATCAAATCTATTCTCCAAATCTACAACTCTTGTGGGCAATGTCACAAAGGGCTCTAGTGCAGCCTTGATTTCTTTGTCCACAGCAGCAGTGAACTGTTTGGCAAAGACATGTAGCTATGCCTCACACCAATTGTCTTAGCTATTTTCCTGATATTAATCGGCTGAAATGCAGAACCTATTGCTACTAGAGAAACTGAGGGGTCGGCTTCAGTCTCAGGCACTGAAGCTGCCTATACGGAAGAATCCTTTATATCTACATAACGTGTTGCTCCTGTATCTGTAACCAGAGGGTCCACTGCTACCTCTGCACCCCTGTTAAGCCTAAGTCCTGGCTACATCTCATCAAACCAAATAGGGTTGTGAGTCTTTCGGGCACGAATATTTTTATCAACTCCTACAATCTTTGGCACCCCAACAGCTCTGGACAATTCTGTAACAAGACAAGGAAAAGGATAAGCAGTGTCAGTCCTTGACATTCTTATCTTCATATCATCCACAATGATTTCCCCGAAGTTTAAGAGAAGCTGCTGCACAAAACTTGCTACCAAAATATCCCGGTCATCGCCCAGAATATTATCTCCCTCAGTAGGCATTAGCCAGACTCGCACTATGCCCCACCAAAAATTTTTCCTCCTGAGTCAACGAGGACTTACAAATTCTCTTATTTAGGTTTATCACCCAAGCTGGTTCTCCGTCACCTATGATGTTGGCCAACCAAGGACGTTTTTTGTCCTTATTCTTTATCTGAGCATAAAATGATGGTGTGGTGGCCTGAGGCATGAAGTCGGGGCCGTGCAAAAATCTGTTGATGGTCCTGACCAAAACATCAACCATTATGACCCTCACCCGAACTCTATCAAGAAGAGGCTAATCCGCTACTTCTCACCTGATTTGCACATGTTCTCCAACCTAGCTTGGTAGTTCACATAGAATTCCCAAACTAGTGTGGGACAAATGAACCTCCCCTTTCTGTAGTCCGTCCTAAGCCATATTCCTTGAATTTCTTCTCTACTTCAAGGTATCTGCTCAACCCTTTTGTGATGATCATCTTTTCTTCTTGGATTGGCCTCTTCGCATTTCTTCTATCATTTCTTTATAGCCTAGCAATGTAGATGCCCTCAGCTCTAAGGATTTGCCATCTAGCATTGTTCCTCACCTCTAGGTTCTTACACTTGATAAGAGTCCTCCGAGGTGGAGACTCTTCATCATTTTGTTGCTCAGTGGATGGGGACCCAGAAGCTGTTTCCTCAGACTCAAATTCTTCAGACTCTTCTTGATCCCCTTCATCAGAGTTAGCATATTCAGACTCATGCTATTTAGAATCACCCTTTTCAGACCCTTCTTGCTTAAAAGCTGTGGTCGAGTCAGTATCATCAGTGTCTTCAACCTCAATTGGTGGAGTTTTCTTTGGACTTTGCTTCTTTTGCTTCTTGAGAAAGGGTTCCTCCCCCTCATAGTTAGATTCGTCGTCGATGAGCTTATGACGTACACATCTTTGGCCTCTTTCTTTGGTTCTGTGGGACTCTTTCTTTTTGGTGCCATTTTAAAGTACCTGGAGACATTAGAAGATCATTAGTCAACCCTAAAGATCACTAACACAGGTACATTAATTATTTAAGCTCATTTATATTTCATGCCCCCGGTGTGATGATATTTTGTGACAAGCCGTCACGACTGTGATAGCTTATCACGGTTGTCGTCAACCTCAGACAGAACCCAAAATTTTTTTACACTTTCTGATGACCTTCATGATAGGCTGTCATAATTGTGATAGCCCATCATGATTGTCATCAGCTCTATTTAGAACCAACTTCAGTTTTATCAGCTTTTAAAGATATTCCTGATAAGCTGTCAAGATGGTGATAACCTATCATTGGTGTCATCACACTTATCAGATAATTACTTCCCACAATTTCATTTTCAGACTTAGTATAGAACTCAGTTCAGTTCTACAGAATCAAGTTTATCTAAAATAGTCACCCAGTTTTCAGTAATCGCAGCTATCAGTTACTCAGTTATCAGAACTCAATATTCAGTTCTAGCTACAGTCTCAGTTATAATCTCAGTTATAGTCCCAGTTACAGTCTTAGTTACAGTCTCATTTACCATCTTAGTTACAGTCTCAGTTGAGTAATCAGATTAGTAACTCAGTTTAATTTCAGGTTTTCTTGACTATAGCGGACAATTATCAGTTATTCAATTATCAATATTTTAATACAATAGTTCACAGACTATTTTAGAATCATGTTATACGTTTGGTCTTGCATTCTTAAATAATATAATTTTCACGAATTCATGCTCAGTTAGCTCATGTTAATCAGTCAGTCCTTACTTTATATGCATAAGACTCTATAGTTTTAGTCCAGTTATTCAGACTAAGTACAGTTTAGTCTTACATGCCCAATATTTAGCTATCAGATATTTAGTTAATCATATAAGTTAGTATGTTTATCCATTTGTTCTCAGTGTGATTGTATATTCAAATCCTCAGATTATGTAAATCTCCATCACATAGTTTTAGACCCAATATTCATACAGTATCTATGTCTTATCATATTTCAGCTTCAGTTATAATTATATCATTAAAGCAAGTTTACAGAAACTAAGTGTAGAGATTCACCATATTATTAAAGATTATTTGTCACTCATGCTTTAAGATATTTTAGTTTTCAATTTATTCGAGCCTATTGGTGAGTCTACTTACACTTAGCATGCATGTTTTATGATTACATATGAAATCAGTTTTACTTATTGCATTCACCCCTACATACTTAGTACATTCCAAAAGTACTGATCCACCTATATGTCTATGTGCTACATTGTCTCATAATGTAGGTATCAATTGTAGCCCACATATCACGATCAGACAGTTGCAGATTCCAACTAGCAAGTGATGAGTTCTCTTACTTTGGGAACTCCAGATAGTTTTAGGTTATGTACAGTACATTTAATTTCATGTGTATTGATTACTAGTAGTTGTCAGTCAAAGTCAGTCATGTAATTTCAGTTTCATCCTTCAGATTTATCAAATTATAAAGCTTTATCAGTATTGTATCTATTATATATTTTCAGTATGATTATTTTTCTGCATAGAAGAACAACTATTTATTATGCTATAATTCAATTGCTTAATAGTATGCCAGTTCATGGGTTAGCTTGGGACCATTTGTGGTTCCAAGCACCATGTGACGACTAGGGGTAGTGTCGGGTCGTTACAAACTTAGTATCAGAGTACAGAGTTTAAGTGTCCTAGGGTGTCTATGAAGCCGTGTCTAGTAGAGTCTTGTGGAATGGTATAAAGACATCTGTACTTTTCTTTGAAAGTCTACAAGACATTTAGGAAATGTTTCTCTTCTTTCAAGTCTCAGATCATGCAGTAGAAGTATTATCTAAGAAATTTATGTAGTTCCTCATCTTTCTCGATTCGTGCTAACTCTACCTTAGTTTTGAGGCGATAGAAACAGTGAAGCTTAAGTCCTTACAGACAATGTTTCATCAACCAATCCCCACAGATAGTTATGGGATTACATGTTGGCTTAGAAAGTATCCCATCGATACCGTTATGTCCTAAAGTTTGAAATATTTCATTCATGTTAATGAAAATTGTGCATTAACCCAAATTTAAATGTGCTTTCATATTTCCTTCTTAGAATCCCCTTTACAGTATGTGATTTAGAGTTAGAAGTATAAACCCAAAAGTTTAGCAGTAGTAGAGTTGGGATAGCGTTATCCAGATTGAGTAAATTATATATTCATGGGGCTAGTTATATGAAAGGTGAATTAGTAGGCTTGAATAGTGTATGCAAGAATTTAAGTTTGTTGATTCGAGATTAAGTATGATGATGTGGATTAGTTTATCATTCATGTGTATTATTATACCCTAGAATCTAGAGTAAAGTGATTGCAGTTCAGTTAAGAGTTTAGTAAAGTAGTCACAGACTTAAGATGACGGGATAAAGCTAAGGAGGAGATGATAGAACAAATAACCAAGTTAGGCTCTCAAATTATATTAGTAGTGCCAATATGTGTAAAAAAGCAGTAAAGGAGGACGATTCCCAACCTATTCTTATCTCAGTGTAAAGTTATTCAGTATCACGATATCTACTCATACCTAACATGTCAGCTCTATCATCACAGCTCATATTAATGCACTTTAAAGAAAAACTATGTACTCTTTCAATTTTTAGTATGAGGAGTTTTAGTTCACTCAGCAGTATGAATCATGTTCCATGAAATTATTAACTCCAAACTTAGGTCATGCAACTAATGACTCATGTACCCATGCCTTATGGTATGTTCAGTTCCAATGCTTACTCTACACTCCTAATGATTAGCAAAATTTAGATTATGTCATGTATGTCCTCAATTTAGCTCTCTTTGATGAATTCATGCTTTTGATACTCTATTTCTCAGGCCTAAGTTGAGTGTCAAAGTTATTCTTTCATGTTTCAAATCCTTATGTTCTAACCTTTCAATGACCTCTCCTTATGTCATGATTAGTTGAAATTCTATATGTGTTTTTTTTGGCTAGTGCATGAAAGTTTCAAGTATAAAGGTTTAGAGGACAATGAGAAACATGCTTTTGTGGCTATTTGCCTACAAGTTTATGTGTGATAGTGAAGATAGGCTTGAATGTCATGTTGGTGTACAAGTGGAATGTATAGTTGAGTGTAAGATCTTGGTATAATTCAGTCTATATAGCCATCAATCTAGTCTAGCAGTCAGACAGACAAGTTCCTATAGGTTTTCATCTTTCCTATTCATGAGGTAATTCATGTTCATGCAAATTTTGAATTCATACCAGTTTATGCATATGCATCAGTTTCGGATCCCAAATATCTAGTCATGATTCAGTCCATAAGTTTTTTGTACATCATCTCAGTCTTTTCTTAGTATTTCAGCCAAGTAAGTATTATTTGGGGGATGAAGTATCCCAAGGGGGAGATGTATTGTAATACCCTGAGTATTTATGTCCTACAACTTTAATTTCTCTTCATGAAATAGGATCTACTCTCTCGTTTCTATCTCCGCCTTATAGCCATTCTTATGTCATTGTATTTATTTCAGAAGTCAATTCAGTTCATGTATCGTGTTTCAGAATCAGTTATGCAATCATGTTCCAAGTCAGTCATGTTCATAATATGATCTCAGTTTTCTTCGTACAGTACTCTCAGTCTAACCAGTCTCATTCGAGGATGAATGTTCCCAAGGGGGAGATAATGTAATACCCCGCATTTTTGGGCTAGTTTTTGAATCGTAGTTCCTACTTGTATAAGCTATGATCTAAATGATTTCGATGCAAATATGATTTTCATGATCTTTTTCCTCATTTTTTATTTGCTTTTGAGGTAAAAAATGTTCATAAGAATCACTTGGAATAAAGTTGAGATTAGAGCCTTTGATTCGTCCAAAGTTTGGTATTTGATTCTACAAGGGTCTAATTTAAATGTATAACTTTTATATACGTAGAATTTTTCAGCTCAAGACCCACCAAATTGTAGATAATTGAATTAAATTTTCGATGATATCAATTTTACCAAAATTCGATACCCGAGCAAAAAGTTATGGCATTTTTTGTGTGAGGCAGTAAGCCGATGCGATAGCGATGCGATGCGTCGGCCATCGTGTTACAGAATTGTTTCAAATGCTAATTCAATTTGTAAAGGGTCTAGGGGCAAATTTTTCACTTCCCCTCACCCAAATCCGCCCATAACACTTAATTTCAGCCCCCAAAAGCAATATACACTCAATTATTCATTTTTTCTCTCAAAGAAAAACCCTAGCCTCCTCAAGAACACCAAGAACTTCATCAATTTTTCTTCAAGAAAAGCAAGAACTCAAGTTTCCTAATTCAAGAATGCTTTCAAGATTGTGTTTCCCCTTCAATATTAAAGCTTTAAGGTATGTGAGAGCTCATCCATGGTTCCTCTTTCACCCATGGAGCCCAAAAATTCTTTTCTTTTAATTAAAGAATAAATCTTCCATTACTATGGTATTTTGTATGTTCAAGAAAGATTGAATTTCATGTTTTCATGATGTTTCTAATTCAATTCAGCCCAGGTATGATTCCATGAAAAATTTTAAATTCCTCATGCTATGAATTCGAATTTCCCATCCTTTATTCAAGTAAATTCCATGACAGATCCTAAATTCATGATGTTTAGCAATATTCTCATGTTTTAAATTCATGCCTTCCACATGTTTGATGAAATTCCCATATCATGTTAAGTCAATTTCAAGATGAATCCCCAAGCTCTGGACTTTTCCATGTAACTCTGTTGTTCCGCCATGTTTAAGACATTCCTACGTTCAAGCTATGAACTTTACATATTTTGATGAAACACTTATGTCCTATTTCAAGAGAATTACATGTTGATTCCCCAAATCATGATCTTAGTGAGGTAATTATGCTATGCTCCCATGTTTAAGATATTTTCATGTCCAAGTTCATGATCCCCATCTGTTTGGAAAATTGCCTATATTAAAGTATTAATCTTCATATGCTTGATAGAATGCCCATGTGAATTGAATAGGGTAATCATGACATGTTACCATGTGTTATCATTTATGTACAAGTCCATAACCTCCAAGTATTTGATAAAATGTCTTAGTGAATTAATTATGAATAATTGACTATGGCTATGCTTTTCAATATCATCTTATGCTTTACTTTTCATGCTATTGAGTCCTAGGGGTATTCAATACCCGAAAATCTAGCTGTTGACCTAGAGCTACAGTTGTTCCAGGATAGTCTCATAAACATCATGATCAGTAGTATTCAGTCAGTACAAAACTCAGTGTATTCAGTTAGACACCAGAACTCAGTGAACTCAGTCTAGTTCAGTTAGTGAACACGATCAGTCACAGTTCAGTCTAGCCTAGTACAGTTTAGAAATTAGTTCAGTATCTATTCAGTTAGGAGTAGGATTTAACACCAAGTGAACCCAGGGATGGGAACTCACCTGCCAGTAGAGGGTGTGATACTTAGAAGTAGTCCTTGTGTTCCTGAACTATGTAGCCAGCATAGGTTGAGACATCAACCAGCCACATTGAGGGTTGATAAGGTGTTTTACCTGCCAGATTGAGGGTGCCACCATTCTCTTTCAAATCATCTGCTAGATTGAGGGTGACTCTTTAGCTTGTCTTTAACCGTGGCATGGTACTGACATCCTTCCAGCTGGGGTTATAGGTTGGACCCCAATCAGTTCAGAGAGGGGTATGTTAGTTAGATGATTACTTCCCACAATTTCAGATTTAGACTTAGTATATAACTCAATTCAGTTCTATAGAACCAGGACTACCAAAAATATTCACCAGTTATTAGTAACTTAGTTATTAGTAATCACAGCTATCAGCTACTTAGTTATCAGAACTCAGTATTCAGTTCCAGTTATAGTCTCAATTATAGTCTCAATTATAGTCCCAGTTACAGTCTTAGTTACCGTCTTAGTTACCGTCTCAATCACAGTCTCAGATCAGTAACCCAGTTCAATTTTAGGTTTGCTTGACCATAGCATACAATTATTTGTTATTCAGTTATCAGTATTTTAGTACCTCAGTTTACAGACTATTTTAGAATTATGTTATACACTTGGTCTTGCATTCTCAAACAATATAGTTTTCATGAATTAATGCTCAATTATCTCATGTCACTTAGTCAGTCCTTACCTCATATGCATAATACTCTACAGTTTTAGTTTAGTTATTCAAACTAAGTACAGTTCAGTCTTACATGCCAGTATTCAATTATCAGATATTTAGTTAATCAGATAAATTAGTATGTTTATGCATTCATGCTCAGTGTGATTGTTTATTCAAATCCTCAGTTTATGTCAGTCTCCATCACATAGTTTCAGACCCAATATTCATACACTATCTATGTCTTATGATATTCCAGATTCAGTTATACTTATATCATTAAAGCAAGTTTACAGAAACTTATTGTAGAGATTCACCATCATATCAGAGAATATTTGTCACTTATGCTTTAAAATATTTCATTTTTTTGTTTTTTCCAGCCTATTGGTGAGTCTACTTACACATTGCATACATGTTTTACAATTACGTATGAAATCAATTTTACTTATTGCATTCCCCATGCATACTCAGTACATTCTACAAGTACTGATCCACATATATGTCGATGTGCTACATTGTCTCATAATTTAGGTATTAGTTGTAGCCCGCACATCACAATCGGACCGTTGTTGATTCCAGCCAGTAGGTGATGAGTTCTCTTACTTTGGGAACTCCAGAAAGTTTTAGTTCATCTACAGTTTATTTACTTTCATGTGTATTGATTAGTGGTAGTTGGAGGCATGTCCCAGCTATCTATAGTCAGTATAGTAGAGGCTTCATAGATGTCAGTCAGAGTCAGTTATGTAATTTTAGTTTCATCCTTCAGATTTATCAGATTATAAAGCTTTATAAGTATTGTATCTATTTTATATTTTTAGTATGAATATGTTTCCACACAGCAGAACCGTTATTTATTATGTTATAATTTAGTTGCTTAACAGTATGAGAGTTCATGGGTTAGCTTGGGATTGCTTGTTGTTTCAAGCACCGTGTGATGACTAGGGGGTAGTCTCGGGTCATTACATTACTCCATAGAACCTTTACCGAAGTCACATCCTTGGTCCATAACAAATGGACTTGCCAATCCAAAATCTAAATCGGGATTTCCTCATAAGGCAAGGAATCCAAAACGCCAGAACTCTCCAAAGGGACAAGCAAGGAAGGATCACCCACGTATTTCTGCAACATCAAAACATAAAACATTAGATAGAAAGAACCCACACTTAAAGGCAATTCCAACTCATAAGAAACATTGCCCACTCTTCTCAAAATCAAGTATGCGCTATCATATTGGGGATTGAGTTTCCCTTCTTTTCAAAACTCATAACTCCCTTCATGGGAGACACTTTCAAGAATACCTAATCGCAACATCAAACTCCAACCCCCTTCGCCTTACATTTGTATAGTACTTTTGGAGAATTTGGGTGGTCTTAAGCCTATCCCTAATCACTTTCACCTTCTCCATTTCTTCATAAACAAATTCAGGACCAAATAACCACGCCTCACCAACTTCAAACCACATAATAAGAGACCGACATCTTTTACTATACAAAGCCTCAAACGGGGTCATCTGAATGTTGGAATGATAGATATTATTATATACAAACTCTATGAAAGGAAAATGATCAACCCAAATACCACCAAAGTCAATCATATAAGGCCTTAGCATATCCTCTAAGTTCTGAATGGTCCTGTACTCTTGTCCATCCATTTGAGGGGTGAAAGCAATTCTAAGGTTCACCTTAGTCCCCAAAACTTTCTGAAAAAAATTCCAAAAGTGCAATGAGAATAGCCTACCTCGATCAGATATAATGGAAACTGTAGCACCATCTAACCTGATGATCTCCTGAATGAAAAGCTTAGCATAGTCTTCCATGGGAAAATTAGTCCTCACAAGCAAGAAATGAGCAGACTTGGTTATACTATCCATGATGACCCTAATTGAATCAAACTGACTATGAGACTGTGGATGGTCGATAACAAAATCCATATTAATCACTTTCCATTTCTGTATAGGTAACTCAATCTCTTAAGATAATCCACTCTTCCTCAAGGTCTCAACCTTCACTTGCTGACAAACCATATACGTAGCCATGAAATTTGTCACATCTCTCTTCATGTTATGCCACCAATATATCTCCTTCAAGTCATGATACATCTTCATCAAACCAGGATAAATAGTATACCTTGACTCATGAGCCTTAGCCAAAATCCTTTCCCCCAACCTTAGACATCGGGAATGCCCAATCTACCCTGGTACCTTAGGATACCATCACCACCAATCTTAAAAGCTAAGACTTTTGATTGACCTACCTCATTCTTAATTTGAATCAAGGTAGGATCCAAAACCTGCTTCTCCTTTACCTCAGTACTAAGAAAAGATTTCTCCACCTCTTGAACGATCACCCCTCTATCCTCAAAATTCAAAAAATAAACTCCATAATTATCTAAACAATGAATATCCTTTACCAACTCTTACTTCTCCTAATCAACATGATATAAGCTCCCCATGGATAACCTGCTAAGAGCATCAACAACCATATTAGCTTGATGTGGATGATAAGGAAAACTCATATCATAATCCTTGAGCAACTCAAGCTCTATCCTTTGTCTGAGATTCAACTCCTTCTGAGTAAACACATACTATAGGCTCTTGTGATATGAATATATATAAACATGAACTCCATACAAGTAATGGTGCCAAATCTGTAAAGCAAAAACCACAAACAACAACTCCAAATCATGAGTCAAATAATACTTCTTATTCACCTTAAGCTGCCTAGAAGCATACGCCACCATCCTACTATGCTGCATTAAAATACAACCAAGTCCCATACGGGATGTATTACAATATACAACAAAACCATCAATACCCTCAGGTAGGATAAAAAATAGAGCCGAAGTCAACTCATCCTTCAACTTCTCAAAACTACCCTCACAAGCATCAAACTACAGGAACTTTACCTTCTTCTGAGTCAACTTAGTCAATGGGGCAACAATCGAAGATAAACTCTTTACAAACCTCTTTTAATAATTAACTAAACCTAAGAAGCTCTGAATATTGATTGGAGTCATGGGTCTAGGACAATTCTTAACCACTATAACTTTTTTTGGAACCATCATGGTCCCCTTACTAAAAACAACATGACCCAAAAAAGTAACAACATTCAACTAAAACTCCCACTTGGAAAATTTAGCATAGAAATATTGCTCTTTAAGGGTCCGCAATACTAAACGGAGGTGATTGGAATGATCTTTCTCACTCTTTGTATATACCAAAATATTATCAATGAACACAATGATGAACACATTAAGAAACTGATGGAATATCTGATTCATAAGATCTGTGAAAGCCACTGAGGCATTAGTCAAATTGAAGGACATAACCAAAAACTAATAATAGCTATACCAGGTATAAAAGGCAGTCTTAGGGATCGAAGGTAAATCATAGAAAAGTACTTAGCACCCTAAAGTTGGTCGAATAGTTCATCGATCCTAGGAAAATTATACTTATTCTTTACTATCACCTTATTTTACTGGAGGTAGTCTATACACATTCGAAGGGAACCATCCTTCTTAAGCACAAAAAGAATAAGAGCACCTCACGGGGAAACACTAGTGAAAATAAAACCCTTATCAAAATGATCTTTCAAGTGATTATTAAGTTCTTTCAAGTCATCTAAAGCCATTATTTAAGGCAAGATAGTGATAGGATGGGTATCCTATAGAAGGCTAATCCCAAAATAAATTTCCCTATCGGGTAGAATATTGGGAAGATCATCAAGAAACACTTTAAGAAACTCACTAACCACGTGGACAGACTATAAAGAAGGACCTTCAAATCTAGAATCCTTAACTAGAACTAGATTGCATAGGCACCCGTTGGAAATAAATTTTAGGGATCTAAGAGAAAAAATGAACCTTACCTTAGGCGCTAAAGATATACCTTCCCACTTAATTACTGGTTTGTTCGGCAATTAGAAATTGACCCTTTGGGTTTTACAATCAAGGGACGCATAACACAAATAGAGCCAATCTATCCCTGAGATAAGATTAAAATCTAGTAGATCTAGTTCTATTAAATCCACCAAAGACTCCCTACTATGGATACATACCACACAGCCTATATAAACTCATCTAGTAACCATAGAATCACCCACTTGGATAAACACAAAAAAAGGGTCTAAAATATACTCAGGATTAAAACAAAAATGAATAGCCACATAAGGGGTTACATAATAAAGAGTAGACCTCGAATCAAGAAAATAATACACATCACGAGAAAAGAGTTGTAACATACCATTTACAACATTAAGAGAAGCCTTACATTCTTAATGGGTTACAAGAGCATATAGATGATTCAATCTACAACTAGTATTAGAAGCAAACCCTTTAGTGCAGGAGCTGAAGAAGTAGCAACATGGAGCTTACTAAATCCAGAAACAACCCTTAAAGGACAATCCCGCTATATGTGACCAAGTTGATCATACTTAAAAACACTTATTCCTACCCTCATCACATACTCTATGATGACTATACCTATAAAAATGATAAGGGGGATAAGATGGGGTCGATCGAGCTCCGTTGGCCTGTGACTAGGCATCTTGGGCCCTAAATCCAATATTTTTTAGGAAGAGACAATCACCAGGTGACTTAGGATATGGAGCACTAGTGAAACACTCTGGTTTCTGTACCTTAGAAAATTTCCTAGAATTCTGGTCTCTGGACCTAATATGACTCATGGGTATAAGTCTTGTGCTGGGGGTACGAACAGTATGGTCTAGTCATATACTGACCATTATTGGTTAGTGGGATAGATTTTAGTCACTGGAATAGGTATGACTCGGTGGTATGAGTTGTATGGTTGGATACAAATTATTTGGTTTCTTCACTTAACTTTAGACTTGGTAACTTAAGTTGGATCTGAGTATGAGTGGATTACTAGGAGCTAAAATCCTGGGTATGAGTCATACACAGTACTCGTATAGTGGTTAGTGTTCAAACCTTTTGTGATTCTATCTTGCCAAGGATACCAGTGAAGGGTACAAATCGTATATTATCAATACGACTTGGGTAGAATGAGTCAACATTGGATAGTATTGGATCCAAGGGTTAAGGCTTAGGATACGAGTGGTGGGTACCACTCATATCGAAGGGTATGATTTGTGAGGGTCAATCATACCCCTGTGATGGGATTTTGTGCAACTTAAATAGGGGTATTCTGGATATTTTCCGACTTACCCTAATAAAGTACCATGACTTCTAACTATATTGGGAGGTTATTTACCCTATTATTCTATCCATTAACACTTAGAAACTCTTTCTAAATACTCTGTAGTTCTCTTAAAAGCTTTTGGGCAAGAAAGCTAGGCTTTCAACTAGAGGACTAATTTGGGGATCTTGTTAGTGGTTTCTCTCCATCTACTTTGTCAATTAAGGAATGTTCTATTCCCTCATTGTTAGTTCTAACTAAAGGCATGGTTTTATACAATGTTTTTATGATTTTAAAGTTGTGTGACTTTAGGTTTTTAAATATGATTTAGGGGTTTTGGTTATAAATGCTTGGTTATCGTTTTCCCATGTTTTAACTATGCTTTTATATGCATTAATGGTGGTTTTGGATAATTGGTTGCATGGGAATGGTTCTTTGGAAATGGACTTTGGTTTTGGAAATACTATGCCCCTAATGTGTTTGATAAAAGGCCTTTAACAATATTTTCATTATAATATTGGTTTTTTAATAGAACTTTTGCATGGTTTAAACTTGGTAATAGACCCCTAAATGGTATGAATAGTTTAAATGGTTTTAAATAGATTGGAAAGGCCTTAGTGGCTATGGTTTTGGTTAATTAGAAATCATGAAGGGTACATGGAATCCCGTAACTCTTTATATGGTTGGCAATGGACAAAACTTATAAGTTATTATTGGTATGATGATACCACTTTTAATGGCCTTGGTTAATAAATGTTTAATAGATTGGTTGGTTGCTTGGTAATGGTTTTAATTAGGCAATAACTGCGAGGTGTATAGCAAAGTCATGGAACGTGAAGGTCCCGGGAGGACCAAAATTTGAAACGTATATTGCTGATGTAGGGTTGGTCTTGGTGACCTTGTGCATTATGTCACACTTTATATTTAGGCAATGTACCAGTCATCCCAGTTTTTTATTCCTTGCTCATGCGGCTTCATGCACTGGGCCCCCCCTTTAACAGGAAAAGCTGAACCCATATAGCCCATGGATGGTTTAGGAAGACAAAGCTACATATGCAAGGTAAAAGTTTTAATGACATGCTAAACCCATTCCCCTTTCCTAGCATGGTTATGTGTGTGTGTATATATATATGGTTCTATGCATATAGATGGTTTTACTTGGTTTTATAAATGGCATTATTTTATCCTTATCCTGAGTTCATGCTAGGAATCACTCGCTAACCTATTTTTGGGTGGTTGTATACTTATGCTATGTAGGAATCGATCATCCTACTCTCTTACATAGTGATTGACTTGGGGACATCTGTTGGATTGAAGTGTTGAGCTTCCATATTTTTAAAAGGCTCTATTTTATGTTATTGATGTTCTTAGACATTTTAATTTATTTCTGGATATTGGTGTTGTGTATGATTGGGGTCATGTACCAGCCAGATGTTCTTATTCTTTTAGTTACCAACTTTGTGGTACTACTATGGGTTGGAATGGGAAAGATCGGTATTAGCGTCGGCCATAATATTTGCATTGGAATTTAGGTTGACATCATTGGACATAATTTCTCACCGTTCCATCATATTTTATTTTGGGATTAATCATATTATGTTTTGGAACTTATTTGCTAATAGCCTGATTTATGGCCCTTGTTTTGGTATTGGTTTGGTTTGGTATGGTATGGTTGGTATGGTTTTGTGTGATGGGATGACTTGATAGTGTTGGTCTAGGAATAGACCTAACCCAAATTCATCCCTTATCTAGTTATGCTATCTTGTTATATGTTTGGTTTTCAGCTGACTCAAGATATGCTAATAGTGGTTTGGTTGGATAACAGAGGGTGGTCCCTAGTCCTTGTTGGACTTGGGATACCCATTACGATAAGGCCCCCAGCCAGGTCGTGTCAAGTTGGTAACATAGCTTTAGGTTTATGGCCAATTACGAGTCTATAAATCCCTGTCGAGTAGAGTTTCTTTTAGGGGTGTGTAGCAAGCCACACTCATAAGAGAGAGGCTACAAGGCATTTAGGAATGTTTCTCTTTCTTGGTATTCTTTCAAGCTTAGAGTCTAAGTCCTTGAATTCTACTCTAATCCTTGGTTGTTCAATTTTTAGATCATGCCTCAACGATCTGGAACACAAAAAAACTCTTTAGTCCTATCTGGGGACAATGTTAATGGGGTACGTCATATGTTTCAAGTTTGTCTTCAATCTCAGGGTTCTATCCCCCATAGTTCTAGAGTTCCTGTGGTTGCTACTAGTCCTCCTCAAGGTGAGGTGACAAATGCTGAATTTTACCACTTTAATCCTACTATTGCTAAATATGTTGCTACTCAGGCTGAGCGGGATGCGTCTGGTGGGTTGTCTGCTGAGGCCACAAGGGTTGGTCAGTTTATGAAATTAGATCCTCCTAATTTTACTAGTATGGAGGTGGAGGAGGATCCTCCAGGTTTCTTGCATGAGATGGAAAAGATATTAAGGGTGATGCATGCCACTAATGTGGAAGGTGTAAATTTTGTAGCTTATCAGCTCAAGGATGTTTCTTACCAATGGTACAAAGAGTGGGATAGGGATAAATGAGATATGGAAGATTCATCCTTATGGGATGCATTTTCTAGAGCTTTTCTGGATCGTTTATTTCCTCAAGAGCTAAGAGAAGTAAAAATAGAGCCATTTTTGAACCTTAAGAAAGGAGAATGTCTATCAAGGAATATGCCTTGAAGTTTCATTAACTGTCAAGGTATGCTCCTGATTTGGTGGCTGACATGAGAGAGAGAATAAGAAAGTTCACTTCTGGGTTCAATCGGGATTTGATCTTTGAAAGAAAGGCTACCTTGCTAATTAAAGATGTGGACATTTCTAGGTTGACTATTCATATGCAGTAGGTAGAGAATGAGAAGAGAAAGCTGGCAAAGTTTGGAGATCGATAGGGTAAAAAGAACAGGTTTACTAATCAGGGAAATACTCTATTTTAGGGTGGTCGGGATGGAGGCGAATGGTAGAAAAACAAGTAGGGAGTTATGGTTCTTCACTACTTCTAGTGCTCCTTACCTGAAGTAGTCTAGTGATAGGCATCACTAGGGTGGTGACAATTTTTGGGCATAGGATGCCAATCTTAGGCGAGTGCGGGTCAGTCGGTTTCTTCATGCCCTACTTGTTGGTTATATGGTCATCCTCATTGGGTTATAGCGATGAAGAGAGGGAGAAATGTTTCAAGTGTGGACAGGCAGGACATCGGCTCAGGGATTTTCTAATTAATAAGGTAGCTACGGGAACAAATAAGGTACCGATGGATTCATCTTCTTCTTCTACTCCCGGTAGTGCTACATCTACTTTAATTACTACTCCTGGTTCTAGTATTGGTCGGGACAAGTTGTCTTCTTTGGTATTCCGATAAGAATGTGAGGCATCACCTGATGTCGTTACTGGTACGTTACAACTCTTTTATCGTGACCTATATTATCTGCTTGATTCAGGGTCCACTCTTTTTTATGTGCCCCCATTTGTAGTTGTATGTATTATCTGCTCATTCTGAGAGGCCTCCTGTTAGGTAAGCAAATAGATCGATTGGTAAAACTCAACATTAGACACATCAGCCTAGAGTGTCTGAGGAGGGCTAGAAGCAACCGATTGAACTCTACGAGGGAAAACAAGAGCTGGACCCCTAGACTAGGTCTTTACCGATAAGCAAGATGGCTTCATCCACATTGTCCTCAGGTTGGACTGAAGAGTTTCTGCGAGCGTGAGATCTTTTGGGAGGCATAATTTGAAATGAAAATAAATGGAAATTAGAGGAGGTTCAAGGCCTTAGACTTTATATCTCGAAATAGAACAACAAGAAAGGGAAACGTTACTAAATGTCTTGTAACCTCTTTCTTATAAATGTAGTGTGCTAAACATCCATAACAGAGACTCTACTTGTAATGACTTTGTGGAAACCTAATTGATCATGAACCTAGGATATGATACCAACTTTTTTGTGACCCAAACCAAGGTCGGGCCATGATGGGCATCCAAAGTCCGCCATAGATAGGAGACTACTCCATTGCCTATTCACACTGAACACAGTACACTAACAGTGGATAAATTCTAAACATAAAACAAGATAGATGAAGTGTCATGACCAGAGGCTACCCCCTAGTTTCAATAATGATGCTTACAATTATAAGTGACCACAAGCTAACCATGAGATGGTACCTACTATGAGCACTGAGTAACTTATAATAAAGACATATGCAAAAAAAAATTGATAAATATCATAAGGTTTTAAATACTGAAAATGTAACCAAATCTGCAAGTCTGAAAACATCTATGAAAAATACTGAAATCCCACTGATAAATTTGATACACTAACTGCCTGTCTGAATGTCTGAAAAGCCTCTAACAGACTGATTGTGGAGTTGATGGAACAAACCCCCAACTAACTCTAACTGACTGTAATAAAGAGATACTAAAATAACTGAATAAAATATAAACGTGTCCTCAAAGGATGTGACTCATCACTATTTCTGCTACTGTAACATTGAACTTATCTAAGCGCGGTTAGGAAACTGAATGACCAAACCTATGTTATAAGACATCATAGTGCGAAGAAAAGTGTATGGTTAATACCTTGAATGTACTGGTATATAAGATGAGGTTAGGTTGTAATACAAGGTTTAACTGTGCACAAATTAATAACTGGCTGAATAACATAAAATAACTGAGTATGCATGCAGGAAATATCTGAGAAAAATTCATAAGAACTGTAGAATGCATGACTAAGCATATATTATTTCTAAGATAATCTGTAAGTTAAAATATTGAAATCTGATAACTAAATAACTCATAATCTGTATGCTTTGATAAAGCAAGCCTGAATTGAATTTTGTATTGAATACTAAACTGAGACTATGGGAGGTATCACCTAACCGACATGCCCCAATCTAAGATAAGCGAGGTCTAACTTGTACCCCAGTTGGAAGGGTATCAGTACCGTGCCATAGGTACTAACACTGGATCCACTAAATTGGTGTCTCGAAGGACAAGTGAGTCAGTACTAAACTTAAGGGTGACCCCTAAGAGAATGTCAGTCCTAAACTGGCGGGTGACATCTCAGAGAATGTCAGTCCTAACTGCCGGGTGACATCCTATAATTCTACGCTGGCTATGTAGTTGTGAAACTTAGGGACTGCTACTAAGGGTTGAGTCCTAATTGGTCGGCGAGTCCCTATCCCTAGATTCGCTCGGTGCTAAATCCTACTCCTAATTGAACTGACACTGATTACTTAACTGAACTAAGCTTAACTGAACAAACAACTGATCATAATGACGGATTGAATAATAATGCTCATGTTATATCTAAAATCATTCTGAAGATACTAAAATTATGTAAGGGTGTTTATCATTCACCAGTAGTGAATGGAAATAACCATAAGGACATAGAAAAGCTTTGAAACTATAGTAAGGGATCATTGTTCAAAATCCAACAATTACGCATTTCATCAAACATATAGGAGTTATGAATTTAAGCATGAGAATGGGTAAAGCATGTGATTGAAAATATAGTTATAATACTAAAATCATTAATTAGGGATTTAACATGAGGATTTCAATGCTCAAATAATATAAAGGCTCATTCCTTTGAAAAATACTTGAAACATAACTTGTATTCAAAATCAATAACAACTTCATGTAGACAATTCATCATAAACATGTAAAAACTCATAATTTGATATCAAAAGGGGATTCTTTGACTCCATGGGTGAAAAAGGCCCATGGATGAACATCACACATACCTTAAATCCTTAAGCTTAAATGAGAAATACAATCTTGATGCTTTTATTGAAAGTTCTTGGATTTGGGAACTTGATTTCTTGATATTCTAGAAGAGGAGGTAATTGAAATTGATGAACTTGAGGAATATTAGGGTTTGTTTTTTAGATGAAAATTTGGGGAAAATAGGCATATAATACCCTAACCGACGTTTTAATTCATGTTTTTACGAATTGGAGTGAGGGGAAAAGACTCAATTTCCCCTCTAGAATTAAATTCACAACTGGAACGTAGATTTAAAGGACACCGCGATGCGATGAAGGGATCATCGCTATACCTATCATGATGCACCACTATCGTGGTGAGGTTTTAGAATTGAAATCCAAACACGACCCAATCCTCATTCGAAAAATTCAAAACTTTCCCGAGACATGCTCCGTACACCCATGAACATAAATTAACTCAAAAACCTAAGTCTCGAGCTCAAGAAGACCTTAGAAATACTCTAAGTTAAGAGGCCAAAAATAAGACTAAGTTCCCAATACTTAGTGAAATTTTCAGTCTTTAAGCCTCTTATGCATGCAACTAGGAGATGAATTAAGCTAAAAAAGTATGGGGTAGTATAATATCTCCCCCTTGGGAACATTTGTCCTTGAATGAAATTGATTAAGCTGTGAATACTAGGGAAACTAAAATCATATACTAAACATGCATAACTGAAAACATGATTATATGACTGAGTCTAAAACATTATGCAGGAACTGAACTGATTCATGAATGCATGCAATGAAATGAGAATGATTATATAACTGGAACTGAGAGTGGAAAAGAGCCAATCTAAGAAGGATTGTTACCTTATGTTGAGTATGAGTTTGCGGAGAAAAGATGAGGGTACTTGGTATGTACATCTGCTTCTGCTTCCCAAATGGCTCCCTCAGCAGATTGATTCTGCCAAAGAACTTTGACCAAGGGAACTTCTTTGTTCCTTAGTCTACGAATTTAACGATTAAGGATCTCGACTGGAATTTCTTAGTAAGAAAGGTTATCCTAAACATCTGTGCTTTCTAAAGTAACTACAATAGCTGGGTCACCAATACACTTCTTTAACAAAGAGACATGGAACACCGGATGCATTGATGCTAAATCCACCAGCAACTCAGGCTCATAAGCTACCTTTCCAAAATGGCTCAAGATTCTGTAAGGGCAAACATATCGGGGACTGAGTTTCCCCTTCATGCCAAATCTTTTCACCTCCTTCATGGATGAAATGTTCAAATATACCAAATCCCCAACCTCAAACTCAAGGTCTCTTCTCCTCACATCTGTATACGATTTCTGATGACTTTGGGCTGTCTTAAGCCTCTCTCTGATCAACTGAACCTTCTTCATTGCATCAAACACTGAATCTAGTCTTATCAAAGCAGCCTCACCTGCCTCAAACCAGCCAATAGGAGATCTACATCTCCTTCTATAGAGAGACTTAAATGGAGCTATCTAAATACTAGAGTGATAACTGTTATTACAGGCAAAATTGGCCATAGGTAAGTGATCATCCCAACTACACTTGAAATCATGAACACACGCCCTAAATATATCCTCTAGGGTATGAATGGTCCTCTCTGCCTGACTCTCTGTCTGAGGATGAAAAGTTGTACAGAGATAAACTTGGGCGCCAAGACCCTTCTGAAAAGCTCTCCAAAAGTGAAAGGTAAATAGAGTACCTCTAACTGAAATAATAGACAACAAGACTCCATACAACTTAACCAACTCTCTAATATAGAGTTAAACGTAGTCCTTGGCTGAATAAGAGTGTAAAATGGCAAGAAATTAGTTGATTTGGTCATTTAGCCTACAATCACCAATATCGAATCATCCTAACATCACATACGAGGCAAACCCATCACAAAATCGATGTTCACCTCTTCCCACTTCAAGTAAGGATGCTGAACTCCTATAATGTACCAGTAGGCCTCTGGTATTCAACTTTAACCTACTAACAGTTAGAAAACTTACCTACAAACTCTATAATATCCCTCTTCATACCACTCCATCAATAGATTTCCCATAAATCATGGTACATCTTAGTGGCTCCTGGGTGCAAAGAGTAATGCATACCATGCGCTTCTGCCAGGATTCGCAGTCTCAAACCATTTACACATGGCACACGTAATCTACCCTGGCATCACAACCACCATCTCCCCCTTGGGAGAAAACCTCTATCTTTTTATCTCTAATTGATTGTTTCAACTTGACAAAACTGGAATCCTTATCCTGATCCTCCTTCACTTTAGAAACCAAAGAAGACTTTGAACCGTTCTAAACCCCTATACTACCTTCAGTTGAATTAACCAACCTAACACCTAATCTGATGAGCTGATGAACCTCTTCAACTAACCTTTTCTTTTTATTCTCAACATGAGCAACACTACCCATATACAATCTGCTAAGGGCATTTACCACTACATTGGCCTTGCTCGGATGATACAACACACTCATATCATAATCCTTCAACAACTCTAACCCCCTTCATTGATGAAGATTTAAATCTTTCTACGAGAACACATATTGAAAACTTTTGTGATCCATGGACACATTAACATGAACTCCATATAGATAATGCCTCCAAATTTTCAAGGCTAAAACAACTGCTGCTAATTTAAGATCATGTGTAGGGTAATTCTTTTCTTGAGGTTTAAGTTGTCTAGAGGCATAGGCTATGACCTTACCACTCTGGATCAATACACAACCAAGACCAACTCTAGAAGTATCACAATAAACAACAAATCCATCTTAACCATCTACCAAAGTCAAGACTGGGGATGAGGTGAGTCGAGTTTTCAACACCAAAAAACTCTTCTAGCAGGAATCTAACCACTGAAACTTGACTTTTTTCTGAGTCAATCGAGACATGGGGGATACAATAGATGAAAACCCTTCAATAAACCATCGGTAATAGCCAGCCAAACCTAAGAAACTCCTGATATCTAATGGAGAGATAGGTCTAGGCCAGTTTCTCATGGCTTTGGTCTTTTAAGGGTCAAATCTAATGCCATCACCTGAAATAATATGGCAAAAAAAAAACTATTGATCTTAGTCAAAACTCACACTTATTGAATTTGGCGAATAACTGATGGGCTCTAAGAGTCTACAATATAATTCTGAGATGGTTTGCATGATCATTTTATCTATGGGAGTAGACAAGAATATCATCAATAAAGACGATGAAGAACATGTCCAAGTACTACTTGAACACTCTTTACATCAAGTCCAAGAAAGCTGCTAGGGCATTCGTTAGTCCAAAAGACATAACTAAAAAGTTTGAAGTGACTATACCGAGTTCTGAAAGCTATTTTTGAAATGTCATATTCTTTGACTCTGAGTTGATGATAGAAGGATCTAAGGTCTATCTTAGAGAAATAACTGGCACCCTAAAGTGAGTCAAACAAGTCATCAATCCTAGGGAGTAGGTATTTTTTGTGATTGTGACTTTGTTCATCCGACGGTAATCGATGCACATTCTAAGAGAACTATCTTTCTTGCATACGAAAAAGATTGGAACTCCCAATATGGAAGCACTAGGCCTGATGAATCCCTTATCTAAGATATCTCTCAACTATTCTTTTAACTCTTTTATCTCAGCTGTAGCCATTTTATAGGGCGGAATAGAGATAAGATGGGTATTTGGAAGAATATTTATTCCGAAGTCAATTTTCTTTTCGGGAGGAACTCCGGGAAGATTTCAGGGAGCACTTCTGGAAATTCCCTTACTACTAAGATTGACTCGAGACTTAGGGTCTTATAATTAGAGTATATGACTTGAACAAGATGGTACATGTACCCCTTAGATATCATTTTTGTTGCCTTAAGATATGACCCAATTTCCCCCCTAAGAACTAAAGTACTACCCCTCAATTCAATAATCAGTTCATTAGGGAACTAGAACTGAATGACTATATTTCTGCAATGAACTGAGGAATAACATGAGTGGAGCCAATCCATACCAAGAATGACATCAAAATTAGTCATCTATAACTCCACAAGGGCAACTGAGGTGACTTTTTAGGATATTATGACCAGGCAATTCCTGTATGCCCGTCTTGCTACAATAGAGACACCTACTATAGCAAATAGTAAGAAAGGTTTTGTTAAAGATTAAGAATTAACATTGAAATCAACTGTTGTATAGGGGTTAAAAGGAGAGCGAATCCAGGGTCTAATAAATCATAAACATGAAGGTAAAAGACCAGTAATGTACCTATAATCACATGAGGAGAACTTTCTTGATCCTATCGAGACTAAAGTGCATATAACTTGTTCTACGCTGTCCACTGGTGGCACTGGAAGAAGTGGCCTACTGAGTCGAGCAACCTGCTGGAGCTGATGACAGATTGGACTGGCCCTGTTAGCGCAAATCCTTTCCCTTCTGAGAAGCTACTCGACATTCCCTGATCTTGTGGCCTGGCTTACCATACCCAAAACATATATCATTTCCAGCTTTACACTCACCCTGGAGAATTCTACCATATTTCTCATAGAGCAGATTAGTACAACCATTGTTCACACTACCCTAGGGCTTAGAACCTGGCGCTATATCCCTACTATTATTCCTAAACTTTAGCACTGGCACACTAGTTGAAGATAGAGCCGGCGATGAAAACTTTTGATGGAACTGAGAACGGTTGCCACCCTCTGACCTCGGCTGAGAAAAGTTAAAGCTACTTATTCTGGCCCTCTTATTCTCTCTCTCTATACTTAAGTTTCTGTTCCTCAATCTATTGAGCATAAGCCATAAGTATCGATAGGTCCATCTCCTTAATCAACATAATAGTCCTACACTCCTTGACCACACTATCAGATATACAAGAAAAGTACTTGCTCATTCTAGACCTATTATCTACGACCATATTAGGAGCATACCTAGCCAACTAAGTAAAATTGAGCGAGTATTCCTTCACACCATATTACCCTACTTCAAATTAATAAACTCCAGCACCTTAGCTTCCCTCAAGTCAAAAGGAAAGAACCTATCTAAAAAGGTTGTGGCAACTCCTCCCACTATATAGCCCCTACCTTAGCACCCTATCTTCCTTTCACTTCTTATACCATAAATGAGCTATATCCTATAACTGGTAAGAAGCCAACTTTGCACTCTCACTCGAAGTGACACCCATGAAATTAGTCACCTTCAGAACTATATATAAAAAATCTTATAGATCCTCCTCAGACTTGGATCCCAAAAACAAAGGGGGATTCATTCAGGTGAAGTCCCGAATTTTAGCTGTAGATGTATTTACCACTAAATTAGCTGGAGAAATAGCCTACTGGTTTTTATGAGTAGCTACTGAGTGAACTAAGATAGCGAATACAACTCTGAACTCGGTGTGAGAGACACGCTCGTTCATGGGATCTTTTTGAATAGGCAAAGGTGTGGGTTGATTTCTATTTCTTATTCTGTTATTTCTTTTTTGAGGCATTGTCTTTGAATAGAACGAAGAATGAGTTAGAAAAAGGGTTTTAAATAGAGCTTATGCTCATTCACATGACTGAATACTAGAAGAAAGGAAACTTTTCCTAAATTATCTTTATCCTCCTATCTATAAGTGTGGAATGCTTCATACACATGCGTAAGACTCTACTCAACATAGATTTTTAGACTCGTCAAGACTCTCTAAAACATTAGGCTCTGATACCAAGTTTTGTTACGACCCGAGGTTACCTCCTAGTCGCGACAACGATGCTTACGATCACAAATGACCACAAGCTAAACCATGAGTTGGCCCCTACTGTGAGCACTAAGTAACAGATAATAAAGACATATGCAGAAAATAATTGATAAATTCCATAAGGTTATAAATACTAAAAATGTAACTGAATCTGCAAGTCTGAAAACATCTGTGAAAAATATTGAAATCCAACTGATAAGTCTGATAAACTAACTAACTATCTGAATGCTGAAAAGCCTCTAACTGATTGACGGTGGAGTTGATTGGACAAACCCCCAACTAACTCCAATTAATTGTAATAAAGAGATACTAAAATAACTGAATAAAAGGTAAACTTTTCCTCGAAGGATGCAAACTCACCACTGCTATTGCTGCTATAACACTAAACTTATATAAGCGCGGTCATGAAGCTGAGCGTTCAAACCTATGATATAAGACATCATAACGTGAAGAAAAGTGTGTGGTTAGTACTTTGTATGTACTGGTATATTAGATAAGGTTAGTCTAGAATGTAAGGGTTAACTATGCATGGAGTAATGACTGATTGAATAACATGAAATAATTAAGTGTGCATGCATGAAATAGCTGAGAAAAATGCATAAGAACTATAAAATATATGAATGCATGACCAAACATATATTATTTCTGAGATAATTTGTAAGCTAAAATTTTGAAATCTGATAACCGAATAAATGGTAATCTATATGCTTTTTTCAAGCAAACCTAAATTGGATTCTTTACTAAATACTGAACTGAGACTGTGGGAGGTATCATATAACTAACATGCCCCAATCTAAGCTAATCGGGGTCCAACCTGTACCCCAGTTGGAAGGGTGTTAGTACTGTACCACAGGTACTAACATTGGAAGTGTGGATCCACTAAACTGGTGTCTCGAAGGACTAGGGAATTAGTCCTAAACTGGCGGCACTACATGGTTGGTTGTCACTCTTCGAAATTTAAAATTTTCCCAAACCTTTGTCTCGGCCAAACTACACTTTGGGAAGAATAATTTTGGATTTGGAGGGGTAAGAAGCAAATTAGAGCTCTTTCAAAGCACAAATGAAAATGGAAATGCAATGGTCCCCCCCTTGTTCTTGCAAGTGTACTTTGTTGTCCCCTTGTCTCCTCCTCCTTTTGGAAGAATGGAATATGCTTTTGGACTATCAACTTTTTCACTCTCTTTCTTCCATTTTTTTTGGATCAAACAACACCTTTGAATATTCTTCTTCACCAAGATATGAAGATCAAGGATGAACAAGATGAATATTAAAGTGTTGACCAAGTTTGACCAACAAGCAAATGGACTCCAAATCTGATTTTTTTTTGTAGATCTAGGTTCATTATTCCAAAACAAACTCAAACCACTAAAAATCAGCCACAACACAAGTCCAAATAGAAAGGTCAATTTCGGATCTTAGCTCAAAAGCTTCAAAAACACCATGTTCATGGAGGTTTTTTGCTCAAACTCAACCAAACTTCACTCTAAAAGTAGATCTAGACTCCCTAGGGACTAGAGAACAAGGATCTAGTGAAAGAAACTTCAAAGACAAAGTAAAAACGTGTAGATCTAAGCTCTAAATTCGGATCTAACACAAGATAACACTAGACACCATTTTATTTTTGTATTTTCTGATTTTTTGACTCTTTTATGTTGAGATTTTTTAAATAAGAACACTAAAACCAAGATTTAGGGATGTTGGAACAGCCCTAACAAAAGATTTGATACCAAATGATAGCCTAAAGACTACCAAACACATAAAAATGACAAAAAAATGCAAAAATTAGCAAGCACACAGAGAAAAAACACACTAGAATGGAGATGAAGAAGAAGATTGCATGAAAATAAAGATAGATAGAAAGACCTTTACTCCTACAAATGATTAGCACTAGAAGGTGTATAAAACCTTCAAACACACTTCAGCAATAGAGCTCAAACCCTCCTCTTAGGTGGACCAAAGGACTCACACTTCCTCAATCACACCTTTCTTGCCAAATAACCCAACATAAGTGAAAACCAATTTCAAATGCATTCAAGGTTCAAATTTCGATTTCTAAGCTACAACTAGAAGACTGAGTTACAAACTAAAGAGTATCCTTTAAATATTCATCAAATCCAATGAAAAGAGTGAAGAAATTGTCTATTTATACTATTAAATTTCAAATGACAAAACTATCCTTAATGATTTAAAGAAAAGGGGCGCCCCTTAAGTGTTGGATTATAAAGTGAAAAGTCCTTCTTGCCCTTCAAGTGAGGCACCTCTTAAGTGTATTGATTACCTTCTCCTCCTTTAATTTGACAATACTTTAAAAGGCTCCAAATACTTTCCAATTCCGAAGCTTGAGCCTTTGACCATGCCTTGTATTCTTTTGTGCTCTTCATGCTTGTATCTTCCTCTTCATCTTGACAGGAATTTGTCCTCAAATTTTCACCTTGCAAAACCAAAATGGAGGGAGAACAAACATAGAATCCTTATAATAGGAGGGTTAGCATTAGTAACACACTCTTATCACCAACCCATGGTTGCTCATTCTTGACATACACCCACATATCCTTAGTATTTGACATAAAAAGCTTAGGATAAAGGATACCAAAGACATAAATAGAATCAATATAAAAAATAAGTGAGCATGACCAGCAATTATAACCTTCACATCTCAAGGGTTTTCCGGGGTCAAATGGGAGCAAAGGATAAGGGTTTAAGCCAAGATGGCCCACTTCTTTCACTAAGTTACCAAGCTCACAATCATTCAATGCATTACCCACCACTAGGACAAACACAAGGCTACTATGAACAAGATTAATATCATGGCTATCATTACACAAGTTCAAAGGACCATGTTCAATATCAAGACCATCATTATTATCATTAAGACTAACTTGAAAGTTTTCAATCACACTAGTCTCATATTCAAGTAGCGAGCTAATCTTAGGTGCACATGGTTTATTATATATATCAAGAGAGCTAATAAAGGAAGAAACATGCACACCTACATTAAGAAATTATGAAACCTCTAAATAAGGAATCATATGACAATAATTTAAGCGCAAGGAAATATAGGGAATAGCATTATTACCTCAGTTTGGACTAGGACAATCCACTTTTTTGAAGCTCTCTACCAAGGGTGTTTTGAGGCCACTTTCATGTGAGATTTCTTGTTGATCCTTATTTGATAATTCATTACCTTGAACCTGAAAATATGAAGAATCAAGGCTAGATAAAATTCTAGACTTTGAGTTAGTAAGTATCAAAGGACCTTTGTAGGCAAGTCCTAGAAGCAAAGTTGTCTTCCATTTTCCGTTCTCACAATCTGAAACCTCCCCTCCTTTTTACTTCTTTATTTTCTCATCCAACTTCTTGGTTTTCTCTTGGATTTCATTCACACTTGATGGTGGAAGTGGGAGAAGAGTGAACTTTCGGCCACCATGTACAAAGGTGTACCTATTAGATCTTCCATCATATATAGTGTGCCTATAAAATTGACAAGGCCTTCCCAACAATATGTGACATGCTTGAAAAGAGATTACATCACATAAAACTTCATCATGATAATTCCCTATCTTGAATCTAATCACACATTGTTGTTTGACCTTCAATTCACCACACTTTTTTAACCATTGAAGATTGAATGGATTCGGGTGAGGGATAGTGGATAGTTTTAAGTGGTCAAACAAGGTGACACTAGCAATATTCACACAACTCCCACTATCTATGATCATTGAACTCAAACTTCTTTTAATAAGGCACTTGGTATAAAAGAGGTCCTCTCTTTGATCATCCAAGACCTTACTAAACAAAGTTCTCCTAACAATATAACTAGGCACAACATATTCTCTTTCACAAGGCAACACATCTTCTTCACTACCCTCACCTTTAACTTCAGGTTCCATCCACTCTTTATCTTGAGAGTTTTCATCATTCTCCTCAGTTTCCAACTCCACTTCTTCACCAAGATAGTACAACTTACCCTTTTTTAGAATCACATTATGTCATTTAGGGCACTCACTTTCCTTATGACCCCAACCTTGGACACTTGAAACATTATAAACCCTTAGATGAGGAAGGAAGGGCATTCGGCTTCACCTCTAACTTTGGAGGTTGATTTGACATTTTCTTAGTTGAGATTTGAGTAGAAGAAGAAGATGTAGAAGATTTGTTCTTGTTCCAACCCAAAGTCAAAGGACTTACCTCTTTGTCTCTTGTCAAACTCAAACCTTGTTGGACTTTAAGCTTATAAACCGACCTTTCCTTTTTCTCTTTTTCAATCTCCATGTCCACTTGGAAGACTTCAACCACAATTCCAAACTTGTGAAGAGTCAAACGGGAGGATATGCCCTTGTTCAACCCAACCTTGAAGCGGATAACATCATGTTGCACTTGTTCACCTCTATGGTCAAGTTTCAAGACAAGTTGTAGAAATTTATCATAATAGGCCATGACACTCTTACTTCCTTGCCTAAGATTGTAAAGATTGGCAAGAATCTCATGCCTATAATACTACGGTACGTAACTTTCTCTCATAACTCTCTTCAACATCTACCAAAGAGGTGGTTGGCCATCAATCAACATATCATCAAATATTTTGGTGTAATCCCACCAAGTGTTTGCATATCCTTCAAAGAGAGCAATAGCATAGCAACTCTTCTTTTCTTAGAAAAGGTCATTCACTTGAAAAATCTTTTCACAAGCAGATTCCCAAGCTAAGTACACTTCCGGATCACTCTCACCTTTGAAAATTGGAATTCCAACCTTGATTGAGTTAATGCCAATGTATCGGATTCTTTGATGTTCAACATAGCCTTGTCTTGCCTCATGCCCTCTAAATCTTCCATAATGCCCCCTTTGATCATGTCTTACCCTAATTTCTTCTTTAAACCAATAGACATCATTAAGGACATCATAACTTTCTTGCTCTCCTCTACTATAATCTTCAATTTGGAATGGGTAGTTTCGGTTTTGAGGTCTTTGTAGGGTTATGAGGCCTTTGGTTATTTTAAGCTTGGACTTGTGGTCTTAGATGTGGTGGAGGGTAAGGTCTTTGGTTCATGGGATTTGGTATTGGGTAGTTAACATTTCTTGGAGGTGTTTGGTTATGTGGGGTAATTGGTCTTTGGTCCAAGGGATTTGGCACTTGTAGGTTCGAATTTAGTGGTGGATTTTGAGTTTTAAGTCCCTCTTGTTGAACTTAGTTCATTTGGTGATGTAGTGGCCTTTGTAGGGTCCGGTTAGGAGAGGTTTGGGATTGGTTTAGTGGCTGGTTTTGTGGAGCTCTTGAAGGGTTAAGCATTTGGTGGAGGGTTTCGGGTGTTATAGTCATGGAAGAGTTATTGGCTTGGACACTAGAGGATGCATGGTAGGGATTAGGGGTAGAAGGTCGTGAGTTCCTTCTACTTTCAACACAATCAAGCCTTCTACTAAAACTGGAAATTTCACCCTTCATAGTCACTATTTCACCCCTCATAGAATCCACATTACTTCTCAAGGCATCATTATCATTCTCTATTTCCCTCCTCAAGGCATCATTATCACTTCTCATTTCTCGGGCAAGGGCCTCAAACCGAGCCATTAAGGCTCCAATAGCATTATTTCCCAAAGGTTGGGAAGTAGTATCTCCGGATTCCATGGCAAATGTACCTAAAAGAACAAAAAATACAGCAACCAACACAACCTAAAAAATGAGCAAACAAGTTAGTTCAAAAGCCTCACTTCACTCACACTCAACCTCACCTC
>NC_061118.1:133976117-134028895 GCF_002878395.1 Capsicum annuum
ATATATATTACATATCTTCACTTAGTTTCTCTTTAATTTCTACAAACCTATTCAATTTTCAGAAAATTTATTCACTTCGTTATGAAATTTAGCACTGCAAGGCATATATGATGCTTCATTTTATAATATGAAGCGGATGTTTTAAGGCATTTTTGATATTTATCATTATATCTACTTGTTGCATAGTTTATAAACAGGATTTGGTGAACTTCTTTGTGGAATTTGACACTGCGAGGCATATATCATGTTAGCAGCTACTGTTTTTATTTTGTGAAAATTCATATTGATGTAATATTATTTGCTACTATTACACAATATTTAAAATCATTGTGCCATATTGATATTCATTTTATGAGCAGGTGATCTTAGGTAGATTTACGCACCTAAGTATAATTATCTATGCTTGATTAGTCTTGTTTTGAGGACATCCGGCGTGCTTAGTGAGTGGTTAATGATATAAATAAGCATATAAGTGTTAAGTTATGTATTTTTAGTATTTAAGGTGTCTTCATAATGAGTTTGGAGTCAAAACACAAAGTTTAAGTTCAATCGCAAAAACTAGTACTCTTAGCTCGAGTTATGTTCTTTTCTAGTTCATCGTGTTAGATTTTATGTTGTTTTGAGCTCTAATTTTGTGCTATGTATTGTTATAAGATGCTTGCTAAGTTGATCAAGATGAAGTGTGGATGACATACAATCTGGAAATCACTAAGAAAAGCCACCACAAAGCTTGGACTTGAAGGACAAATGCATAGAATAAAGCAAGACGAAATCTGAAATTTCTAGGTTCATTGGCATGCCACAGACCCTATGAACTGCGATAAAGGTGTGGCATGACCTTGGTAGTATTCTTACAATTCCAGTATATGGGTGCGATAACAGTGTACTATGCTGCCTAGCCACCACGATAGGAGCATGGCACGGAAGCAACTCAAAAACGACAATTGTGGTCCTTGTATAAATAGGACACTTAATCATTGGCGTGAGCACCTTGGACAACCTTAGATCTTGGAGATACGATCAAATAGGCTGAAAATAGGGTTTTTATTCTTTTACTTTACTTTCTTTATGGATTTTAATATGGATTCATCTATTATGATTGCGTGTACATCCATGAGCAGCTAAGCATCTTTTTTGTGGGGTTAAGGCTAAGAACATGATTTCTCTTATTGTGTATTGACTTGGTTTTAGTTATTTATCATTGTTGATTATTTATTATCCTTGTTATCACTATTTTAAGATTCACGACCCTTAAAATGCATGCTTACTTTTATTCTGAACCCGGAAGGATGAATGATAGAGTAGAATGTGGGATAGATAAAATAGGATCGTCATTTCAATTGAATGATGTTATGATTTGCATTTGGGATAGAAATATACCTAAGTTCCTTATTTGGTTCAATTATGGGATAGAATATGAATGCATTTAACTTAGTTCTCGCATCCCCGCTCAATGGTGTAGTTGTGGGCTAAGTTTGATAAGCGATTAGAGGTTCAGAAAATCATAGTTATAATATCGACACCGTGGACTAACAACCAATATAGTTAACCTAACTGACGAAGTTACATAGCGTAGTATTATTATTTGTAGTCCTTAACCATGGGTTTCTCCTTATTGATTGTTCAAAACCTTTAAGTTACCGCATTGTTTAAGTTTACATTTAGTTATAACTCTTAAGACTCTTGTGGTTATGTTTGCACTTGTATAATCTTAATAGTTGAAGTGGAATTGGGTAGTTGCTTAACACTAGTCCCTATGGGATCGACATTTGGATTTTTAGAAGACCATTATATTACTTGGATGGACCACGTATACTTGTATGTGTGCTTGGGTGCAATAAATTTAGTTTTTGGCACCGTTGTCGGGGATTTGTAATTTGGCAACTACTTTAGTTTTAGTATTGCTTTTCAATTTTGTGAGTGTTTTTCACTTGATATTGGCTTCTTGATTTGTAGGCACGGGGTTAATAAGCTAGTAAGATAGCAAGGGATAGTGAGTTGGTTGAATCAGACCTAGAACCTAATCAACGTTTACACCAACAAAGGAGAGAAATAGTACTTCTCTGCAGAATTTCTCAAATTCAAAAAGAGAAAGATCATCCTGCACCTATAGCTGAAGATCCACCATCCTGTAGGACCATTCGTGAAGTGGAAATCCTAATTGCATCTAATATTACCTTTGTCATTCGAACACCCGCTATAGGAAGTAGATTTGAATTAAAATGCAACATGGTGAAACTTTTGTACAGAAGTGGGCATTTCACTGGTTTGTCACATGAAGATCCACAGGTTCACTTATAGAATTTTCTGGAGATTAATGGCACATTCATACCCATGGGGGTATCCACTGATTATATGAGGTTGACACTATTTCCCTTCTCTATTTTGGGGAAAGCAAAGAAATGGTTGAACGCAGAGCCGGAAGGGTCTATCACTACATGGGATAATCTGGCCCAGAAATTACTTATTCATTTCTTTCTATCTGGCAAGACTGCGAGATTACACAGTGAGATTTTCAGCTTCAAGAAGAAGACAGATGAAAATATTTATCATGCTTGGGATATGATTAAATCACTTCTTCGAGACTACCTACATCACTAGCAATCCAATGAGGTATTAACTCACTTTTATAGAGGCTCTTAATCACAATACAAAAATTTTGCTAGCTTCAGCTACAGGTGGTCAAGCTCTGGAGAAAATGTATGATGAGTTGTATACCTTGTTGGACCGCATTACTCAAAGAAATCTTGATTGGCATGGTGACATGTTAGGAGTTCAATGTAAAAGGTTACGGGCATGATTAAAATTAACAGTATTACAGCCTTAGCCGCCTAATTATTAGCTATGCAGAATCAAATAATGACTCAATTCAACAAATTGGGTATGAACCTATCTCCGAATCAAGTGAATGCAGTGCAGCAGATCCTAGGTTGGTGTGAGATTTATGGCAATAGTGGCCACTCCGTAGACTTGTGTAGTGCAAATCCTAAATCTGTAAACTTTGTGGTCAATGCACATAAGCCAACTTATGTGAGTACCTACAACTAAAAGTGGCACACTCAGTCTAATTATACATAGGGCAACAATTAGAACCAGCAGTTCCAGCAGCAGCAAAACACACAGGCTAGCAATATTGAGGAAATATTGAATAAGATCCTGGCAAAGCAAGAAGAGATAATCGTTGAAATAAAAGGTCAGCAAGTAGCACAATAGAATTTAGAGTAACAATTAGGGAAATTAGCTCAAACATAGAATACCAGGCCATAAGGTGGACTACCAAGTGATACAGAGCCTCCAAAGCAAGTTATGGCAATAACCTTAAGGAGTGGTAACGAGCTTAGTGATAGACTTTTGAAGAAATATTCAAAAGAATATGTAGCTTTGTTTCCTTAACAAGTTGTAAGTAAAGATATTAATAATTCGAGAAAGTCTGAGTACCCAAAAATACTAAGGTTGCTAAGCAGATTGCAAGAGACTGCCACCATCGTTCTTTCAACGGTTCAAAAAGGCCAAAAAGGATGCTTGTTTCAAGAAGTTCTTTGACACTTTAAGAGAATTTTACATTAATTTACCTTTGTTAGATATTTTGCAAGGAATTCTAAGGTACGTTAAGTACTTGAAGGACGTGGTGACTGATAAGGTAAAACTACAGGACATTGAGACTAACACTATCTGAAGAGTGCAACTTTGTAATGATAGAGAAGATGCCTAAGAAGCTTAAGGCCGTAGGGATTTTTACCTTCCCCATAAAAATTGGTGACAGCAATATGTTCCATGCTTTGAGTAATTTGGGGGCAAGCATAAATTTGATGCCCCTACCAGTGTTCAACTCTCTTGGGTTGGAAAAGTTGAGACCATGCTCTATGGTGCTTCAGATAGCAGACAAAACCCAACTCTGTCTCGAAGAAATTATTGAGGATATGCTCATAAAGGTTGGTAAGTTTATTATCCCTGCCGAATTAATATTTTGGATTATGATATAGATGACAGGGTACCAATCATTCTAAAATGTCCATTTTTAGCAATGAGATGAGCGTTGATAGATGTAAGAGAGGGAACTCTCAAGATGATATTGGATGATGAAAAGGTTGTCTTCAAAGTTTACAAATCACTCAATCTACCTTCCCAGTAATAAGATTTGTGTATGATTACCATGATGGAAATGGATGAGTGTGGGGTGGTAGGATCCAAATCGCCAAAAACCTCTTTATTCTGTCTTATTAAGTTGCTCGAGCTACCACTTAAGCCCGAAGGGATGATTATTAATAAAACTGAAAAGGATATTGTTGATAAAAAGGATGACCTTGACAGTGCACATTTAAGAGGTCAAAAAAGAGTGAGTAGATGGCCTCCGAGTAGGAGAAAGAGGATGAAAAATGCAATTGAGTTATAGTGATGAAGGGCGTGCCGCGACACTAAATAAGGCACTACTTGGGAGGCAACCCAAGTTAAGGTATCACGGCCCAAAAATAAGGGTCATGATGGCACTTGTCATGGCGTACCTTGACAAGTAAGCCTATCACCCAAATTGATAGGAAAATAGGGAAAAACATAAATATCCCAAGGTAAGGCTTCTAGAATTAAGCCGAACCATATAAGTAATAACACAAAAAGAACTTATCCAAAATACCAAACATTCCCAAAATCAGGTGTCGATAGTATAAGAACTGTTAATACAATCCAAGATCAAATACATCAGAAAAATAACCACAAAAGAATAATATCTGTCTCCGAATACTAATAAAGACATAACTACATAAAAAGATAGAGGTGAACTTTGGACGTATGAATATCCAACCGCTACCTTGGAAGCTCTAACAATCGCCCGAGTCAAGAATTCTGAGGCGCACTCGAGCTAGGACCTGCACTGAAAGGGCGCAGTAGGCATAGGTACGGTCCACTTGTACTCAGTAGGTATCATAGGCTGACCAAGAAAAGTAGTAAATAAAGCATACAGAATATACACTAAGGGCGCGTCACCTGCAATTAAAAAATATCCCATAACGGTAGCCCACACCGCTTGCACTAACAGTTCTAATATATCTCACATATATTACAACGACACACCAAGATATAGAACAGGTATACATTATGTCACATGTGAATAGAATAATAGAGAATATGTAGATACAAGATCATCAAATACAATTAAAAGAAGATAAGACAAATACATAGATGACAAGTCAATAAGGCAATTCAACACAACATAAACACAATAAATTAAGTGCAATGTATATGATGATGATGATAATGATGATGATGGGGATGCATGAGGTCATCGCACAACCTCCGAGATCGTTGCACAATCCCCATATATACCTACGGAGCTAAAGTTTCCCAACGTAGGACCCATGGGGGGTTCATCAACCCATATACAATCTATATATCTCATATAATCTTTTTGGCATATCCCTTGAAAAGGGTTTTATAAGGTGTTACAATATTTTCTTAAAAAGGTGTTGCCAGTGTTTCTTATATGTTGCCAAGGTGATACCAATGTTTCATGAATGAGTATGATATGAAGATGTAATGCTCACAACAAATCACAATGAGTATTTCCACAACCAATCATATGATATATTTCCACAACCAACCACAATGATACATTCCCACAACCACATGAGCCAACATCCACGTATTATTTTCGTTTCATCCATGAATTTTCACATGTCTCATATGCCAATAAAGTATGAATATAATCACAATACACCAATGGTACCACATTAAACAACACAATACAATTATTCACATTATTCAAGGCTATCAATATCACATAGGACCCCACACGGTCAAACATATCACATAATATCTCAATTTCGATAATTACATCACATATAGGCCCCCACACAAGCACAACACACAGATAGACATTTTTCATGATTAGTTCCCACCCTTAACATACATTATATACCATCATTTACTACTCAGCCCAGTCTGAAGAGTTAAACCATAACCTAACTCGAAAGCCGAAATCGGTGCACTACACTTGAACCTGCGACCTTAATTTTCATGAACAATCCTGAACTTTGCTAAAAATATCAAATATAAAATCTACGCATCAATCAAAACCAAAGACAACCATATTGACTACTTTTGGTTCGGGGTCAAAATGGGCTCCCAAAATAGGTTTTTGAAAAAAAAAGGGCAAAATCTGAACTTTACTTCAAAAATATGTTCCCCATATTTATAGGAACCTACAGCTGAAAACTCAAGTTAAATCGAGTAAAAAATGAGGTTCAAATCGAAGAAAAATTATTTTTGAGCTTTACCGGGTAAAATCTTTGAAATTCGGGTTAAAATCAAGAATTGAAGTGGTTTTGAAGGTTAAATTGATGAAAAACTAGTAATTATAAGATAAAAATATTATTCAAGTGAAAGGGGTGAAATTTGGGTTTAAAATCATGCTCTAAGATTTATGGGATTTTGAGAAATTAATCAAGAAATTATTAAGAAAAGGGTGAATTCTTACCTTAAATCCATAATAAAATCAAGAAAAAGATGTTAATCTAGCTTTCCAAGCTCTCACAAACTTTACTTTTAAGCTCCCAAACTATTTAGGGTTTAACTCCCAAAAGGCAAGATGAAAAATAAGCAAAATAGGTCAAAAAAATTTATTTATCAGTGTAGATTTTTCTGCACTGCTATCTAAAAAAAAGCTATTTTTTTTAAAACTCAATCCCGACTTCAACTGGGTGCGGCATTCATTTGGAGTATGATTTATGCAAACGAACTATGCAACCACTCTAAATTCGATGTTCCGAATGTGATGGCGATATCAGGTTTTCAAGAAAATATCGTTTTTACAAAATTAACCCCTGAAACTTGAAATCATAATTTTCCAAACTGAGGGTCGAAATGAGATTTAAAAGCCGTAAAACCATACCAAATATGCTGACACCCTTAAATTGATATTTCAGATCTGCTGGCGAAGTCAGATTTTTCATCCGAGGTCGTTTCGATCAAATGTGGGTCCCAGACCCATATTCCCAATTTTTCAACTTTCCGATAATAGGTCGAAATGAGTTCGGGTGTATCTAGACCCAAACTAAAGGTCTACCCAACCTAAAATCGATATTCTGGAGCTGATGGTTCAGTTCGTTTGGCCATCCATCGCACGGATCAAAAGATATCCACATAAGTCCAAAATAAGGCTCTCGAAGCCATAAAAAAACCACAATATTGCATAAATGATACCAAAATGCATCGAAAATTATGTCAATCACTCCCACACCTCAAAAATATCATAATGCAACTACGGAGAGGGGTAAAATAGTCAAATTACTTAGAATCATAAATTTTACATATTTCATCAAATTTTTAGGTCGTTACATAAGGTAAATTTATTTTATGTATTTTAGTTTTTACTTCACACAGTTTTTTTTTGTTGAGTCACAGGTTGATGGGAGCTTTGAGTACCGGAGACTCGAGCAAAGAACCATGACAAAGACTAAGTGTGGGGTCTCCGGACCCTCTTGTTATTTAAAGATACTGCTAACTAGGCCTAGAGGCCTCAGTGAGTATTTCTATCCTTGCTTTTGAGTTTACACTGGGCACAAAGTAAGTTTTAAGTGTCGGGTGGATAAATTTCCATGGTTTCGGATGAAGTGATGTTGTAGGGTCTTAATTTGTAATGTTTTCTTAGTTTTTTTGGGTTAAAATTGAAAATTTTAAAAATTACAAAATGATTTTATTTTTAGTTTTTAGTCCATGGGTGTTAGTTTAGTAAGGTGCACACTTCACTCACCCTGTGGTTGTTCTTTTCACTTTTTTTCATGGAGAAACCCTTTGAATCTAGTATTCTTTTTCTTTTTAGGAGTAAATTTTAAATTTTTGTGTTAGGTAAGTAAGATGTTCTTGTTAGTGTTATGTATAATTGCATGATACAAGTGGTTTTGAATTTAAAAGTATGTTGTTTGTGTTGAATGACTACTTTCGAGACTCTTAGGCTCATGAATATGACTCTTGAACATTGTTGGCTTAATGACGAATTCATGTGTCTACTTGGTCGAGAGTCTATGATGATCCTACTTGATTTCAGCATGTGCCATGTGTGAAATGAGATTTTGTATGTTCCTTGTTGCATGTGACGTTGATAACTTATCTGGTGTGTGTGAAAAGTGAAATAAAGAGTGTGAGTATAGGGGATGATGTAGCCAATTCTTTGATAGCCTTGTTCCATACCCTCTTTTACCTAACATTGTGCACAATCCTAGTTAGCCTTGTTGAAATTTTAGCCTATATTATTTGGCAGCATCATATATAGTCTGTTCTCCTTCTTTGATTGACCATAATTTGATCTAAAGATCTTAAGCGCTTTAGTTGAAAATTATTGAGGTTAAGGAGTAAGAAAAATAAGAAGGAAAAGGGTGAAAGTGAAGCCCCAAGATATTAGCTATTGGTATTAAAATAGTGATAAGTGTGATGGGAGTTGTGTACTGAAAAGAAAAAAACATGTGTAAAAAATCTAAGCATATGTGATAGAGCATACTCCCTACTATGTATGTGTGACTGAGCTTAATGAGATGGGGCAAAACAAAAGAGAATGTGAAGGTAGGGGTGGTAGAAAAGTGTGTTTGTTAGAGACTGATCTTAATGTATGTGTGTTGTATTAAAGCGCTTGGGGAAGATAGTCACTATTACTAGGCAGAATAGTTCCTACCCATCCCTTAGCCTACATTACAATCCTCAAAGACCTATTTAATCTTAAGTTTTAACATTCTGATATTAGTGGAGTACTACACTAAGGACAAGCCTATGGTTCATCTTGTGTAACTTGAGAAATTTTTGTGACTGTGAGCGTAATTTGATTCTTATACCCACTCTAGTGAGAATTACCTCTTTGTGAGTGAATATGGATAACTCTGTTATGGTGTGACACATGTTTGATGATATTTAGGTGACTTATATGATCTTTTGATTGAGTAATATACATGACTTTGCCAACTGGGTGAGTAAATTCTTGAGGTTAGGATGTTTTGAAATAGTATTTTTGAGTTTTCAAGTGTATATAACATGTTTATATGTGAAACTTGCTATCTATGTAGTCATTATAGTACTAGCTCGAGTGTCTTGCTTATAGTAGTAATGTTGGAGTCTCTCTTGTTTATGATGCTTAGAATGAAGAGTTGTTCGAGGACGCACAAGACTTTAAGTGTGGGGTGGCGATTTTAGGTGAATTTATGCACCTAAGTGTCATCATCTATCTTGATTAGCCTTGTTTTAAGGAAATCTTGTGTGCTTAGTGAGTGGTTAATGATATATATAAGCATCTAAGTGTTAAGTTATGTATTTTTGGTGTTTAAGGTGTTTTCATAATGAGTTTGGAGTCAAAACACTAAGTTTAAGTTCAATTGCGAAAACTAGTACTCTTAGCTAGAGCTATGTTCTTTTCTAGTTCATCGTGATAGATTCTATGTTGTTTTGAGCTCTAATTTGTGGTGTGTATTGTTATGGGATGCTTGGTAAGTTGATCAAGATGATGTATGGATGATATACAAGCTAAAAACCACTAGAAAAAACCACCACAAAGCTTGAACTTGAAAGACAAATGCATGGGACAAAGCAAGACAAAATCTGAAATTTTTGGGTTCTTGGGCGTGCCACGGACCCTAAGCACTGCGATAAGGGTGTGACACGCCCTTGATTGCATTTTGGAATGCAAATTTTAGTATCTATGCACGAAAGCAGTGTGACATGTTGCCTAGCCACCGCGATAGGGGCTTGGCACAGAGGCAACTCAAAAATGGCAATTGTGGTCCTAGTATAAATAGGACACTTAATCATTGTTGTACATGCCTTGGACAATTTGTGGGCTTGGAGACACGATCAAGGAGGTGTAAAATAGGTTTTTTATTTATTTACTTTAGTTTGTTTATGTATTTTAACATGAATTCATCTATTGTGATTACGTGTATGTCCATGAGCGGTTAAACACTCTTTTCCGGGGTTAAGGCCAAGAACATGATTACTCTTGTTGTGTATTGACTTGATTTTGATTATTTATCATTGTTGATTGTTTATATATCCTTGTTATCACTATTTTAAAGATTCACGGCCCTTAGAATACATGCTTACTTCTATTGTTAGCCCGGAAGGATGAATGATAGAGTAGAACGTAGGATAGACAGAATAGGATCGTAATCTCAATTGAATGATGTTATGATTTGCATTTGGGATAGAAATATACCTAAATTTCCTATTTGATTCAATCATGGGATAGAATATGAATGCATTTAACTTAGTTTTTACATCCCCGCTCAACGATGTAGTTGTGGGGCTAAGTTAGATATGTGATTAAAGGTTCAGAAGACCATAGTCATAATATCAACAATGTGGACCAATAACCAAGATAATTAACCTAACCAACGAAGTTATATAGCATAGTATGATTGTTCGTAGTGCCTTAACCCTGACTATTAATTGTTCAAAACCTTTAAGTTACTGTATTGTTTAAGTTTACATTTAGTTATAACTCTCAGACTTTTGTAGTTACATTTGCACTTGTATAATCGTAATAGTTGAACTGGAATTGGGTAGTTGCTTAACACTAGACCTTGTGGAATTGATACTTGACTTTTCAGAAGGTCACTATATTACATGGGTGGACCATGTACACTTGCGTGTGCTTGGGCACAACAATTTTCGTATCGGTTAAATTAAAAATCGAACTGTTAAGGACCAAAAATTAATAAAAATTATCTTATTGATTTGGTTATTGATTAGCATATTTAAAAAATCAAAAATCAATAAATCAAATTGATAATACATAAAATCAAACCGAACCGACCGATGCACACCCCTACTTATTCTTTGGCTCATTCATTTTATTTTCACTTTTTATTTGAGAGGGAAAATATATTAGAAATTAAATATTTTTCCTTTTTCAATTTATGTGACAACAATTTGAATTGATACAGATTTAAGGAAAAAAAATACTTTCTAACCTTGTGATTTTAAAATGGTATTATAGTTGTGTTATAGAATTTTTGAAATTTGTGATCCTCAATATATCATAATATATAAGAGAGTTGTTCAAATAGTAAGTATCGTCCGCCTTCTACCTTAAGATTGAGACAACGAGTTGTCAATGGAACAAAAAAGATGGAAGTTCTGGTATAGGGTAAAAAGAATGCCATGATATTTGTGTTGGTATAAGTGAAATGGAATTGTGTAAAGTTAATTATTTTTAAATTTTAAAATATACATATAGAAAATGAAATAAAATAAAATAAAATGTGCTATATAACCGGGAATAAATGGAGTATGCTAGTGACATGATTTAATTAATGTAGCAGACACAATATAGTGCTAAGCAGCCAAAGTTTAAGAACCTATATAATATATTTATATACTACCTCCTTGATTTGATTGAGGCAGAACAGTAGAGAATAATGTTGATGCCAATCCATTTATTGCGATAAATAGAGAAATCAACTACCATAAATAAATGTACTTCTAACTTTGATTTAAATTTATCTCTGATATAATATGGAGGATAATTCACTAAGGAGAATCGGAACAGAAATTATGTAATTGGACTATAGATGAATGTAATTAAGGCAAACAAAATCAATTTTTTTTTTGATAGTTTAGAGCTTAATCATAGAAATTTCAATATTTTGCATAATTACTAAAAAATTTTATTTTATATCTGTCGAGATACATAATTAACTCACGGAACATTCAATGAAGAATTATTTTTTCCTTTGTAAAGATACATAATTAGTTTTTGATACTTTTTTTTTTCAATTTTGGGTATGTCAAGATACATAATTAGCTCCTGATACATCCAACGAGGTTACACAATTAATTGAAATTTTTTAATTACTTTGTAAAGGTGGAGATTTGTGTAAATATGATAAGTTAAAATGTATGTTTGTGTTATTTTTTCGTGTTATTAAGCTGCAAAAATTATATTATCTTGACGTCAGTAAATTTTGAAAGATTACTTACTGACATAACAAAAAAAAATATCCCAAAATAATTACTCTATATCATGTTAGGAACGCAAAATTAAATAGTTTGTAATTATTTTCAACTACACCCTCAATATTAAAGAAGTAGTTCTTTTAATAGTGTCAAATTCTTTAAAAAATCATCTAACAAATAGAAGTAATTGAGTGAAAAATATCTTGTATCTATTATCGTTATTAATGGACATGAAAAACAAAAAAGGGTAAAAACTACACTTCAAATGGAATGGAGGCAGTAACGCTCATAAAGTATTTTACTTTTTTTTTTCTATGGGGGGATAGGTAGAACAGAAAGTAGAGTATGTTGATAAATGCGCAATGAGCGAATTATGCGGCCTCCATATTATAATGACAAATGTAGTAATTATCATGAAGAAATTTTCTACGAGGCTTTTAATTTAGTAGTTAGCACTCACATCATGCTTGATTGTTTTCCCTAACAGGCTTATTAATGAACCATTAAGGAATTGGTCCACGACTTTGATTTCAAATATAAAAAAGGATTTGTGGTTTCTAATTTTTTTCTTTTTGAAAGTTTCACTCCGTGTTTGATATTCTCATTAGGATTCGATTAAATTTAAATTTGTGTTGAGATGAACATATTAAGAGGCAAAGCGTTTACTAATAAAGACAATTTCACATCCGGCAAAGCTCAAACAAATAAAGTTTCAAATTATGCAAGCATGCTAGAGGTTATGAACCTCAATATTCTGTGAAATGAATTATATATAAGTATTCCAAAACAAAGAAAATCAAATTGTCCCCAACTGTGTGTATAAGTTGTTAGATGAGACAATTCGTATAACTGAAAGATGGATTCATCACCAATGCTTTACAAACTAATACAAAAAAGAGATCCTTTTAATTTAGAGTCCAATTTTTAAATAAGTGTTTAACACAATGTAAATAAAACAATTGGAAAAAAAACATCTTTGATTTTGGAGCATAATGGGGATACTTTTTCTAAAACATACCGATTTTTTCTCTACCTGTAATGTGATGTGATAGGTACTCTGTTATACAAAAAAGACACGCCACTAATATTATTCCATGAAACATAGTACTCTGGACAATTAGAATAGACAGCTACAGACACTCAAAAGATATCCACCATATATATCAACATAACTCCCATCAAGCTATATGTATCAATCAGGTCGTGAACAAGTTGCTAATTGAATGTGACGATAACTTGTAATAAACTTTCATGTTCAAGACCTTAGATCGAATATATTGATATGATCAAATTCACCATAATCATTTCAATAAGGAGAGTTTTGAAATAATTGATAAAGTTGTTGTCATGTGACTAGAAGGTCATGAGTTTTAGCCTTGAAAACAACCTCTAAGCTTTAGTGCACGAGTCTCCTTTTTTTAAAAAAAAATCTTTTGGTAAAAAATAACACATGCTCAAATTTCACCAATTGATAACGAAAGATTCAGATAGTTATGAACTGAAGCGATAAATAAGGCTAAACAAATACAGAAGTGTAAAAAATATTTGACCAATTGGTAACGAAAGATTTCAATTTTTTATTAACTGAGGCAAAAAGAAGGCAGAAAGAATATAGAAGAACTTATAAACGTGAAAAATATTTTCACCCATTGCTAAAGACAAGATTCCAAATGTAGTATTAACTGAGGCAAGAAATTGGGAAGCAAGGGAATAGAAGAAGTTATAAGCGTGAAAAATATTTTCACATATTGGAAACAGAAGATTTCAAATACTTATTGAGGGGAAAAATTGAGCAACAAAATAATAGAAGAACTTATTGTGGTGCCCCATTTTTCTCGCGGACAGCGGGATTTGACGTGACCACTCTTTTGGGATTGTTTGAAGGTGAAGATGTGAAAAGTCGTCACCTAACGAATTAAGGTGCGTTAGGGCACCGGTCTAGGCCAACTACGAACCTATTTTGTTGTTTTAGTCTTAGTTCATCAGAGATTCGGGTAAGGGTTCAAATTACCTCGAAAGGAAGGTGTCAGGCATCTTTCGAGGTCCACAAAGGTGGTCCCGGCCGAATTCATATTTTACATGGGAATTCTATGTGATCAAATAAGGTCTCTTGTTTTATTATTAATTTAATGTTTAACTAAATGATAAAACAATTAATGAACAAAACATGTTATTTTGTTATTTCTAATTGTTGATTATCTAAGTGATAAAAATCAGTAAAAACATGTAAACAAGACAAGCGTCACTATCAAAAAACGCGTTTTACCCACGGTTTATTAGCCACGGTTACTAAAATCATGGCTAAATTAACAAAAAAATAAAAAGGTTCCCTACTTATTAAAGAGCGTGGCAAATATACCGTGGCTAAAATAGGCGGTAAAATATTTCATTCCCTCCCCCCAAAAATTTTATTATTTTCCCAGTTTTCTTTCATTCCATCGCAAAATATTTCATTCCATCCCAAAGGTTAAGGTTTTCCCCCAAAAACTAAACGCTCCACCAGTTAGCCCTAGTTCATAATTGGACACTGCACACCACAAAGATACAACGCTCCACACCAAGATATCTTCAGTAGTAGCTGAATATTAGCGGAATCAATTCTCCCAAAAATCAATTCTTCAATATTTCTAGCTTCAGTAGTAGCGGAAGGTGATGCAAGTGTTTCTTTCAGGTAATAAATCGTTGCAATTTAGAGTTTTTAAGGTCAAAATTAAAAAAAAGGTTCTATATTTTTCTTGTTTATTGAAATTGTGAGCTTACAAAATTTGTAATTTGATGTATTTTGTGAATTTTCTAGTTGTTAAGAATGAAAATTTTGATGGGTTTTGATGAATTTTCTAGAATGAAAATTTTGATGGGTTTTGATGGATTTTCTAGAATGGGAATTTTGATGGATTTTTTAGTTGTTAAGAATGGGAATTTTGATGGATTTTTTAATTGTTAAGAATGGAATTTTGATGGGTTTTGATGAATTTTGATGTTGGGAACCAATATTGTTAGGGTTCGATCTGTGGGATTAAACTGGATTTGCTGTCATTGTGATCTGTTCTAGTGCTCTAAAATTGCAAATGACTTTTGTTTCAAAAACATTTTGAACTGTAAAAGTTAGAGAATGGATATGAAACATGTTGTTTGCTAGGGAATAAAGGATTCAAGTGAGTTTTGGCTAATGGATCATTACATAAAGGTTCAAATAAGCTTGATTGGCTGATTGGATAGGTTACAAATGTAATCTACTTTAGTTGAGAAGGGGAAAAAAATTGAGAGGAACAATAGTTATGTGTTCTTGAAGTTATATGTTGTTTCCTATAGGCACGTACTGAAGTTTTAAGATTAACCCTTACAAACCATTTTTGTAATACAGAAGATAATTTGTGGTTCTATTTCGTTGATCGTTGTCATGTTTGCTGTGAATTATTCTGTAATGTACATAAGCTACATATATACTTTTGGACCTTTGGAGCTGTGTTGCTTGTTGTTCATGAAATTGTTATTCTAGCACTTGGATTACATGACATGCTGAATGGCTTCATCATGTTAAGGGCAAGTCATTAAGGGCAATGCTTGGTCGGTGTGAGTCTATTACTGTAACACCGAGGTCTCCAATCTGACATGTTAAGGTATTGACTATTTTATAACTCTCTTGATACCTAAGAGAAAACTTTCATTAATAGTAGCACCAAGAAGATACTAAATATGTGATGGCATATGGATAGGCTGATTCATCTCCTATCAATTTATACAGCCAAAATTTATAGAATACTCTTCAAATAAGAGAGTCTAAGAAGTTCACACTACTATTCAATGAAAAAAAATCAGCGATATAGTTGTGGCTTTGTCCTAGGTTTCCCAAACTCTTCAAAATCCTTGCTCCACACATGGTGACGCGAGAAGAATTCTGTGTGAAATTTATATCTGATTTGGCTAAGTTACTTGGGTTCTTTGACTATGTATATGACCAAGGAGTATAGATTGATAGGGTATTTGGTTTGAATTTTGAGTTTATATTATATATATGTAGTTACATCAAGTATGAGAATGCTTTAATTAAACTTAATTAGTTTTTGTTCAATAACTTTAACTAATCAAAATATGTTGTGTTCCATCACCCGTATCAGCACTCAGATCCACACCTTCGAATTGTAAAAATGTGATGAAAATTCCAACCTCGAGATCCTTACCTATATAGAATATCTGCCATTGAGTCCAGGAAATATATGCTTTGTCTTAAAAGTTTCTGTCTGCTCCCTTCCAGATTATCTAAGAAAAATACTAGCTGGAAAGTCTTCTTAAAGTGTCTTTTCCTCCTTTTCAACTTTCTGCCCTCGCTAGCTACCCGAAACTGCTTGAACTGATTCTGGCATAGTTCATTTCACTCCTAATATGCTTAGAATAGACACCATACATCCCAAGAATAATTACACATCAATTGGGAAGCTTGATTTCTTTCTTCTGCCTAGTATCATGAGAACAACAAGCCTCGTGAAAGGCAAAGCATGCTGCCCGAGGAGGTGCTTTAGATCTCCACATCATCTTCCACTGACAAATATGTTCTTCCTTTGCTAATCTAGATTGAGGGTGATAGCATGTTTTAACAGAAAAGAACTCATGTTTGCTTGGGCACCCTTCAGTAAGTAACTCTTCTGTTTGGCAACTTCACAGTCAAACATATTTTTTGTGAAATTATTGTGAAAGATACAGAAATATAGTTCAGTGTCCGATATGTCAAAGCGGGAATATATATAGTTCGGTGTCTGATATGTCAAAGTGAGAATATATGATTATATTGAAGCAGCTTTTCAAGGAATGCAAACTAAATCTGAAAATGTGGACAAACAATGATGAATGTCATTTATACATTACTGAATTCAAAGAGTTTTGAGATTTTTGATGAACTGACATCTCTAGCATTGGAAATTGTTGTATCTAAGTTTTGTATTTGCTTTTAAGTAATCCTTGCAGGAGAAGTCTCAATCTAGAAGAATATGAAGCAGCAACGCAAGAAGTCAACACAATCATTATTGGTAAGCCTACGAGGACGGCAAGCTAACAACACTAACATAACTTCTCAAGATTTGGATCAACAAGATGACCATATTGTGAATGAGAATACAGAAAATCCTACTCTCAGTATTGACAATCTAATTTCTTCTTCAAGCTCTAATGAAGCTAGCTCACAAGTGAAAGAGGAGCCGCTACTTGTCCAAATTAAAGGTTAGAAGTAACTTCATTTTTACTACTAAAAAAATAGGAAACATACTTGTATTTTAATAACTTTATCGTTACATGCTTAGTATCAAAAATAAGTTACAAACATAATCGAATGATTGGAAAATCACTATTTGATAGAATGATTGGATAAACTCCAATAATGAGGAAAAACAGAGAAATCGTTTGAAATTATATGCTTGCAAACACCCTTTTATTTATTTCCATTCTAACTCGTCCAAAAAATAGAAAAAAGTATATGCTTGCAAATCCCCTTTTTTTAATCACCACGCAATTCATATATTGATTTATGAATTACAAATATATTTGAAGGAGCATTTCGAGTTTGATTATGACAGTGGAGTTGATTGAGTGATGCAATCTTTACGCGATAGATGGAAGTCCTATAAATCTAGGTTACGAAATGGCAACTTCTATCCCAATAAAAGTAAAGAAGAGCTACTTGAGAAAACTCTCAAAGAAGTTGATTCTATTGTTGAGTGGACTGTTTTTGTATATCACTATAATGATGAGAAGATGAAAGTAGTTGTTTTCATGATTTGATTCTTTCTTTCTCTTTCATAATTTATTTATTTTTTTGTACCCTTCTACTACTTATAATTGAATTGATGTTTGAGAATTACAGAAACAATGTGAACAAGATGCAAAAAACAGAAAGAAACTTAAAGTTTCACATGCTGGTGGTAGCGAAAGCAATGCAAGGAGAGGTCGTCAGATGGTAAGTTTCTTAATCTTAAATTTTATTTGAAAATCATTTTATAAAATGTGTTTCATGCTACTTATTTTTTATATATATACTTGGTTAGTGGTAGGAACAAAAATTGGAAAGGCCTGTGTATCGAAGTGAGGTTATTTTGTCAACTTTACTGAAGAAGGATGGCAATTTCGTGAATGAAGAAGGGAAGATTTTAGCTGTAAGATTCATATACTTTTCCATATTCAAATTTTAGTTCTAGTGTTGATTTATTCATGTCTAATTTTACTCCGCTAGCTATCACAAAGTAATTAATTACCTAGACATATGAAAATGTTTCCTTCAGTTACCTGATTGTAGACTATCAATAGTTTTTACTTTTTCATTCCAAATTCAGGAATATGATAAACACATACACACTTCTAAGTGGTGTTAACAAACACTTTGCATTTGTATTAGTCTGGGGATTTTTAAGCTAATAAAACTATAAGTTGTTTGATATGCGAGATGAGATAAGTAGGAATATTTTATGTCAGCGGTCCCTTTGCTTAGAGAGGCCATGGATATCATGACAGCTCTACAGCAGGTGCTTATGTCAAGCTGGTGAAAGCACTTTATGCTGATTACAGTTCCCATTGCAAAAACACTTGGCGAATGGGCTGGTCTGTGCAAGATTGACTCTGAAGGAAAAGCAAGGAAAGTTGTTAAATGTGGTTGTGTTGTAGGGAAGGATTACGGTAAGGATACCGAGGGTCTCCACATCGTCCAAGAGTATATGAAATCTCATTAGACGGAAGTTGGTTGTGGAGCTTAGGATTATGGAGCTAGAGATCCCCTGAGGCTATCTTTTGTTAGTTATTTGTACTTGCATCATCATTGAGTTTTTGAGTTTTCAAGTTTTGATTTTCCCAGGGAATATCATCTAATACTCCTTTAAGCTAAAAAAAAAAAAAGGAATATTTCATCTCATGAATTGAAACATTCCATGAAATTATTTTATTCTTCTTCTACATTCTTCAGTACTTGAATGGAAATCACCATATTCCATGCTTCAACTATTTGAATGTCACTGGCCATTCCATATTGTTGTTGTTGTAATTGCTTGAATATATATCAGAGAGAAGTTTTATTGATACAAGGATATCTCATTTATCTATTTTGCTTGTAGGATAAAATATCGGAGTATCTACCTGAAGATTAGGAACTTGCTATCAGTTATGGTGTTCCTTTGAAGATACTAGCTCATCCTAACGACGCCATTGAAAAAGTGTTTGGATCTGAACATTCTGGACATGTGTGTGGTTTAGGCGGTAATGTATGTCCTTCAAAAGCTTTTGAAATGTCTAGAAATAGTCATGTGAATGTGGGTAGCTCAAGCAATATATCTCGTCAACGCATTGAAGATCTTAAGGAACAAGTAGAAATCTTAAAAGAAAAGTTGAACGGATATGAAGAGACCAAAGAAAACTTGGCAACTCTTCATAGTTTTTTACAATCTAAATTTGGTAGTAAGTAGCCTACTTTGAACTAATCTTCTTAGCCTCTAGTTTATTTTGAAATAAACAGATATGGTGTTTCTATAACTTTTAATATTTAGTATTTGTGTTATCTTTTATGAATATTTAAGGTTTGGACCTTATCTTTTGTGACAATATATTGAACAATATCAGAACTTTGATAATTATGTTGCAATTAATATCAATCGTGTGTGTAATGGTCAATTTATAAGTGAATGTCTATCATTATTCAGGAATTAGTATCAGACTATATCAGCGTATTTAAAAGGAAAACAATAGCAATATATATATATATATATATATTTGAAAAAATCTGGGCACTTTTGCCACGGTTAAAATCGTGGCAAACTTATATGCAAATTAAAACTTTTGCCTTATATGCAAAGAATTTATTTCCTAAAAAAATAGGTATTTTGGCCACGGTGAAAATCGTTGCTAATTGATATGATAGTAAAATAAATCAAAAACTTTAACCATGAAAAGACCGTGGCTAAATGCATCTGAGAACCGTGGTTAGTAAAATGTTACCACGGACGGTAAAATCATGACTAATTTACTCGCCACACCCCTGTTGGAAACACTTCTAACCGTAGCTAAAAAACCGTAGTGAAACTATTTAGCCACGATTTATATACCATATAGCCACAGTTTTGCATATGGCTAAAACACGTTTTTTTGTAGTGCGTGGAGAAAGAAATAAAATAATATATAACAAAGGGGACTGCTTATATAATAAACTTAACTATCCCATATAAGCATGTAAAGTAAATAAAAAAATAAAAAAAATTCATCAAATCAAACAAAGAAATGTTTTGGTCTCATTCGGATCAGAACCCCAACTTATTTAATCATCATCCGACCCACCGACCTAACTCTTAGACAAGTGACAGTGTCACTAGTCTTACCGTCAAAATTTGTTGGGATCATCACTTTAGAGTGACTACCCGTCCCACCCTACCTAGGCTGGTTGTCAAATCTAAAGGCGTTCTAGGAGAAGGATAAAACTAACGTCTTAGAATACCTATCGTCCAAGAGACATTGGACTTTGCTATATTAATTTTGGGGTCTAGACAAAATAAAGCTATGTTGTCTAGGACTCGAAACACGCAACACATTGGACGTCAGGTAGCAAATAATGTCTCACGTTAGCCTCTTGATTATTAAAGAATCGCTTAATGTGATTAACATGCAGAAACAAAGAATAGCTATTTTGTGTCATTAATCTATAGGCATAACTAAGTGTTCAATAAGTGTTATTGTGATAAAATGTAATTGTGATTCGTGGATAACAATGTGTTGTCAAGTGTTTAAAAGATGTGTCAAGAAATTGTACTCACGAATTAAGTGTTATAACCTAATGAGAATAAAATATTAAAATGCGTTAACATGACAAAGATGCATTTAAATGTGGGAGGACAAATCAACATGTAGAATATTTTATGTTTAACATATTGAAGTCATTAACGACTGAAATTAACATGATACTAGTTATTAACATGCTAGTATTAACATTAATGTGCAGAAAAGCGGCTTTAACAATGTAGAAATACAGCTATAATAATGCAGAAATGCAGTTCAATAATGCAGAAACGTAATTTAATAATGCAGTTCAATAATGCAGGAACGCAGTTTAATAATGCAAAAACACGGTTTAATAATGCAGAAATATAACTTATTATTGACATGCTGAAAATATACTAATGTGCAGGCACTTTATACTAACCTGCTGAAAGTAGTTTTAACATGCTAAATTGACTTAAACCTAATGTTTAACATATTAATCATGCTAGAAAATATGTCAAAGACTTTTAACATATTGCCCTTTTAAATTTATCATGCTACAAATTATTAACATGTCAAAAATCATAATTTAACATGTAGAAATGTGTTAACTATACTGCTTAGCATACTGAAAATATATTAACTCATTTTGACTTAATTTAACATGCTTAACACACTAAAACTATGTTAACATGCTAAAAAATCTAATGCTAATATGCTAAAAATGCATTAACACGTTTTAATCTACTATGCAGAAAACATTTGATATGCTTCAAATCAAATTAATGTGCTCAATATTGCTAAAATAAACACTTAATGTCACGTTAATTTGCTTAAATTTGTGTTAACATACTAGACATATATTAAATCGTTTACGTCTAATGTTCGACATGCTAAAGGCGTATTACTAGACATATATTAAATCGTTTACGTCTAATGTTCGACATGCTAAAGACATGTTAATACGCCAGAATTGAATCAAATTCATTAATAAACAGTTTAAGCGTCACATGCGGTAATAAAACCTAAATTTGTGTGCTTAGATGATCCACGTAACACTTATTACACATAAACCTAAGTTGTGCCCACCTATCAATTCATAGAGAACGTAAATTTTCGCCCCCGAAGCCAGTAGCGGAGCCAGATTTTTGGTTAAGGATGTTCATATTTTCCCTTGGGCAAAGAACTGTTTAAAAAACAAAGAAAATAAAGCACTGTTGCACCTGCCAAGGTTCAAACCCGAATTGTTGATGCGGAAATGCACACTCTTGACCACTGAACTATGCTTCTCTAGCTTGTCAAGGGTCTGCAACAACATGTATATAACCATAAATATCTATATTTAACTTATATACTCGGAAAAAAAATCCGACGAAGGGTGTTCATCTGACCACCTTTCGTTGGCTGTGGCTCGCCACTGCCCGAAGCAGTCCCCAACATTTATCATTACAACGATAGGAATAATGTTTTTACAATAATATTGCAAACCAAATAAAAAAAAAAAAGAGGAAAGAAAAACAACTAGCTATAAAAAAATACATAGTTAGTTTAAACATCCCAACGACTCTTCGAAATCTCATAAGTGTTATTTAAATCTGTGAAAAAATACATAATAGCAAACAAACAGGAACAAACATCGAAATATTCCTATAGACATATTCCTAACATGACGCAGTCAGCACGCACAGAGAATAAAATAATTGCATCAATTCAAGAACTTACCGGTGAACAACAGTAAAATAGATAATAAGAACAATAAAGCCAACCGCTTGTAACAATGAAATATGCAAGATGTTTTTCAGTAAACCACGAAGGAAAATCGAGAACATTCAAAATATATACGTTGCCTCCAATTAAAAATAGTCAGTAATTCTTTTGTTTGTTTTAGAATAGTGATAATTGTAAAATGAAGTCCGTCCCTTAATGAAAAGGGAGTGAGTTTATATAGTAAGAGGGTTGTAAGTTAAGGTCCAATTAGCCAACCCGAAATAGGAAAAGCAATATGTAAAAATCAATCTCAATTAATCAAGGAGAACAAAAGGGAATTATATTAAGTTAATTAGAGGGTAAAGGAGAAGGAATGCTTTTAAATCGATTAGAATCAATTAAGGGGCAATAAATCAACTAATCATTCCCAAATCAATCCAACAATAAAGGAAAGCATGTGTTTAAAAAAATTATTTTTCTTAGTTAAGTAAGTGAAATCAATTAAAAGCAAATTTATCATAAATAGAAGAGTAAGTAAAAAATACTAATTTAAAAGAGAATAAATAATGACAAAAGCACGTTTTAACATCAGTATTTACCATATATATTTCAAATTAATTGACAAACCATAAGGCAATTAGTCACGCTAATCAAACTAAGTCAATTCCATCAATACACCGGATCAATTGTCAATTAGAAATAAACATAATCAATATTTTGCCATAAACGCCGACTCACAAAATTCAAGTAATAACATCTTTCAAAAACAAACAGAAGTCAGTACTCAAATTTGTCATTTACCTTATATATCAGGTGGTGAAAGAGGAATCAGATATGCAAAGTTCATCTAAGATCATTCCAACGATTGTGGACGCTCAATAAAAATACCAACAATAGCTAAGCATGAAAAATAATCAGTTCATGAATCAATGCTCAAATCATAATTTCAGGTCAACAAGATCATACCAATATGGGCTTCTACATATCTCAAAAATACGACAATAAAACACGAAATTAGAGCAAAGATCGATAACTTCAAGAAGAGTGTAGAGCATGCGTTATTTAACAAACATTGGTAGACAAGACACAGTGCTCGAAGCACACATCACCAATTTTAATTTTAGGCAAGAAATTAATCACGTAAACAAATTCGGGATGAGTTCTAAAACCCATCGATTTTTTAGATCTGGGCACGGAGATGGGGGCGGACGGCGGCTGCTGGCGGCGGTTCTTGGTTGCTGACTGAATCTGGATGCGAAAATGGAGGAAAATGGAGGGAGGCTGGTTTGATCTTGCCGGTGGCGCTGGTGAAGCGGCTGCTGTCCGGCGCCGTTGGAATCAGTGGCGCGCCGGAGATGGTCGGTCGGATGCATGGCGGTGGTGGCTGTTGTCACCGGCGGGAAGGGATAACGGAGATGACGACGTTGTTGCTGCCGTCGTTGGTGGAGGTGCCATGGCTGGTGCGGCCGCGGCGCTGGTCGGGGGTGGTTCGTGATGGCGGCGCCGACAAGGGGAGGGCGACGGAGGAGAGGGACGACCGACGATGGGGGAGGCGGCGTTGATGGTTTTGTCGTAGGGTTTTAGAGAGAGAAGAGAGATAGAGAGGGAAAGAGGAGAGAGGGGTGTTGGAGGCTGCTGTTGGTTGGAAAAAAAAATTAGGGTTAGATTTTTGATTGGTTCTAAATGGAAAGGAGGCGGATCAAATCTCAGTCGTTAGATCAATTTTGATCAACGGTTGGGATTTAAGAATATGTGGAGTTAGAATATGGCTAAAATTGTAAGGGATTAGGCTAAAATTGTTATAGATTGAATAAATAGAGGCTAGATTTTAAATAAATTAGGCAACATTATAATCGATTGTTATTTAAATAATAATAGGAATAATAATAGTAAATAATATAATAATAAATAATAATAATAAATAAATAAATGATAATAATAATAATAGATAATAAATATGTTAAGTGAGGTGAAGCTTTTTAGCATAGATATAATACTCTTCTAACTATGGATATGGGAGAAGTAAGTACTAAAAATACAAAACTCGAAGAGGTAGATTTACCTCAAGATATGGATCTACTGAATAAATGGACTATTCCTAAAGTTGAATTAAAAACAATTTATGAATATGGAATTTTTGATAAAATAAAACATAAACAGATTATTAAAACGACGGAACAATCTCTTGCTTTAAATGCTGATGAACAGACTCTTCAACTCTTAAATAAGCGTGATATTGATATTTTTAAACGTAATTATAATTATATGCATATTGGCTTAGTTCAAATTGCCTTCCGGCCTCTAACTCTAAAGGGTCTTCCCGAAACATTTTTAGCAGCTTTGCGTGATGCTAGAAATTTGAATTTTCGAAAATCTTTAATGGGATCTATTGAATCTACTCTTGCTTATGGTCCTGTATATTTTAATACTCAACCAAATTTACAATTATCTTTAACGGATGTAAACATTCTTCATGCTCTAACATTAAATGTTAAAACCCATGGATATGATTATGCTCCTGGATCTGAACTTATAGGATTATCTTACCGCATATATTATCGATTATTATCAACTCTAAATCCTCGATGTAAATTGATTGATGATAATTCTGACTGCACTATGCTTATTGAAACTAATTTTATAAAATCTAGGGTTACTACCCGAAGACCTATTAGATGGGATGAAATTGATTTTCCCCAAGCTTGGATATTAAATTCAGTCACTTCCCCAAAACAATTGGCGGAGGACGTGACTAATTCAGAGTTGACTCAAGTAACTCAAAACTCTGATGGGCGAGTTTGTCTACAATTCGATAGCAATCCTCCTGTCTATAGAAATTCTTTTCCTTTACCACGAAGGCTCCCTTCAATACATCATATTTCTCCGATTGAACCTGCTGAACCCACTTATGGACCGGCTAGGAATCGAGCGGCATCTTTGCATACTATTAATTCTGCAGATTCACATATTACACCTAAAGGTGTAGAAAAGATAAAAATCAACTCAAAAACTAATATAGTTCAAGATTTCGATAATGAAAATCCTACTCCATCTGAAATGGATTTTGACATAAATTCTGTTTAACCATGATGACACAACTTATTGATTTTAGCCCTGGTTCTCAGGCGAGAAAATATATTCAAAAAGAATTTTTTTCTGAAAAATGGAAAACCTTTAGAACCTGGTTTTTTGAAACTTATACTTCTAATGAATTGAAAAACATTTCAGAAGAGTTCTATGAAATTTGTGCTTTGCATAATAAAATTATATTCTTTGTCCCTTGGTTCATGTCTGCATATTTACCGTCCTATGTCAAGATAATCGAAAGATCTTATCAAAATTCTGATGGCTCAATCACTCAAGCACTTTACCCTCCTCAATCTTCCTTTATCTTACCCAATAATACTGGCATGACTTTTTCTGCTTTTCAAAAGTTTGTTAGTGAAGATGTGGGAAAAATTACTGTTTCTGAAATAAATAACCTTATCGCTCAAAATAATTATTTAAGTCTTTATGTTAAGGTTTTAGGCGAACACATATCCTCTCTTGACAAAAAAACTTGATGAATTGATTGAGCTAGTTAATAAACTTAGCTCTCAGATGAATTTCTCTAACATTCCTTCTACTTCTAAAATCACTGATAAAAATGAATATATTCTTTCCAAACCCTGTATTCAAAGACCCCCTGAAATCGATGGATTTGCAAAGGTCTCTCAGTTAGACCAATTAGAAAAACTCTTAGATAAAAAATTTTCTCGTTTAAATATCCAACCCCTAAATATTTCTGATGATTTGGTACAAAACCTTGAGTCTAATTTTGCTGAGCATATTGATTTTGCTGAAACCCCTGGCATTATAACCTCTTCCGAGCTTAACAAGCTCAAAGGAATGATTAAAAAACAACCTGGCAAGAAGTACGCTGATATTCCCCGTATGTCTACTGCTTATTATCCACGCCCAACTCCTCAAGATGTTTTAATAGAGGAACGGGAATGGAATCAGACAAATACTTCTTATAGTGGAGAAGCCATTTATGAATGGAACATTGACGGATTATCTGACCGACAAATCTCCATTCTTATTCATCGAATGTCTATGTATGCTACTATTGCCACAGCCACCACTTCACCAGAACATAAAACCACTCGTACTGACCAAACAATTTGTAAAATGATTGTTGCGGGCTTTACTGGCCAACTTCGGGGCTGGTGGGATAATTTCCTTGATGATACTAAACGCGAGGCTATTTTTAACGCCACCAATGATCAACCCGGCAAAGACAATCTCGGACGACCTCTTCGGGCAGGACGTTCGGATGCCGTTTATACTCTTATGCTGACGATTATTGAACATTTTGGCGGAAGATTTACCAATCAATACGAAAATATTCGAACTCTGCTTAATGGTTTAAAATGTCGACACTTAGGAGAATTTAGATGGTATAAAGACACCTTTCTTAGTAGGGTTATGGATTTACCCGAAAGTAAGTATGACCATTGGAAAGCTAAATTCATTGATGGCCTTCCACCTTTATTTGCTGAAAGAGTTAGAAAAACCCTTCGAGGATCTTATGGAGAAGTCCAGTATTCAGAAAAAACTTATGGTCAGCTTATTGTAGCTTGTACTCAAGAAGGCCTAGCCCTCTGTAATGAGTTGAAATTAGCTAGACAGATTAAGCTTGATAAACTCAGAGAAAAATCCCAATTAGGAGACTTTTGCGAGCAATTTGGTATGGATAAAACCTTTGTACGAAAACCCCAAAAATACTCTAAGACTTCTAAACCCTATAGAAATAAACGTTCCAGGCATAGAAACAAGGAAGAACGTGAGACTAGAAAATCCTTCCGTAAGTCCACAAGATTCACCAAAAACCGATCTAAACGAGATTTAGAAAAAATTAAATGCTATAAGTGTAACCAGTATGGTCATATTGCTCCAAATTGCAAATTACAAAAACTCAAGTCCTTAGGACTTTCTAAAGAAGTTCATGACCAAGTCTACAATTTATTATACTCCTCTGCTTCCGAATCTGATTCTACTTCTGAAAATGATTTTGAATTACCTAATTCCGAAAGTGAGCTCGATCAGGATGATAAATGTAATGATTGTGATAATGATGTTTGCAATTGTGATGAAACAATGTATAAATTGCAAGCACAATTCGAAGATATTGAGTTAAATATTCAAACTCTTACTGCTGAAAATGTCCTTGAATTATTAAAGGAAATCACTGACGACAAACTACGTGAAAAAATCCTCAAGTTTGCTACTCAAAAAACTTCTGCTAATCCTAGTACTTCAAAAGATAACTCTTTTGAAAATCATCCCTTATCTTATTCCTTAGCTGAAGTAAATAGACGTCTTGCTTTGAATAAAACCCCTGCTAGAGATACTACCTTTCATGATTTAAAAATCGAAGTTGAGCAATTGAAAAGGGAAATTATTTCTCTAAAGCAAAACCAGATGATTTCAGATCATAGAATTTTAAAAATTGAATAAAAGATTATTGATATTCCCGAAGTATCTTTCGTTTCAAAAGGAAAAGAAAAAGATTTTGAAAACTCTGAAAATTCTAAAGTTGTTAAATTCAGTCCAGCGGAAGATGTGAAGAAAGATTATTTCTTGGGAATGATGCAAATTGTTACGGCTCATAAGTGGTATATAAACTGCACTATTTTGATAAATAAAGAATTTTCGGTTACTAATATAGCTATGATTAATAGTGGTGCTGATGTTAGTTGTATCCAAGAAGGATTAATCCCAACTAAATATTTTGAAAAAACCACTCATATAATAAAATCTGCTTCTGGTCATGCTCTTGATATTAATTATAAATTACCAAATACTCATATCTGCCGAGACAAAGTTTGCATTCCACATTTTTTCTTTTTAGTAAAAAATCAGTTTTATCCTCCTATTATTTTAGGAACACCTTTTATAAATGATATTTATCCTTATACTCATATTGATGCAAATGGTTTTAAGGCTACGTACAATGATAAACAAATTTCTTATCCTTTTGTTACTCAGCCAGTAACCAGAGATATTAATGCCCTTATCAATATGAAACAAAATCAGCTCAATTTCTTACAATTAGAATTAATGAGTATTAACATCTTTGATACTTTAAAACCAGTAAAGGTTCAAGAAAAAATAAAAATGATTTCTAATCAATTGATTCTGGATATTTGCGCGGATCATCCAAATGCTTTCTGGAATCGAAAGAAGCATATTGTTTCTCTTCCTTATGAAGATGACTTCAGTGAAGATAAGATTCCTACAAAATCCCGACCTTGTCAAATGAATACAGAATTAGTAGAATTCTGTAAAACAGAAATTGATAATCTTCTTCAAAAGGGTCTTATAAAACCCTCAAAATCTCCTTGGTCTTGTACAGCTTTTTATGTCAATAATGCTGCTGAAAAAGAACGAGGGGTACCTCGACTAGTTATAAACTATAAACCTCTGAATAAAGTTTTAAAATGGATTCGATACCCTATACCAAATAAAAGGGACTTACTTTCCAGATTATATGATGCTAATATATTTTCTAAATTTGATTTAAAATCTGGATATTGGCAAATTCAAATTGATAAACATCATAGTTATAGAACTGCTTTTAATGTTCCTTTCGGACAGTATGAATGGAATGTCATGCCATTTGGTTTGAAAAATGCTCCTTCCGAATTTCAAAAGACTATGAATGATATTTTTAACCCCTATATGGACTTTATCATTGTCTATATTGATGATATCTTAGTATTTTCAAAAACCCTCGAATCTCATTTTAAACATTTACATACGTTTAAACAAATAATTATTCAAAACGGTTTAGTCATCTCCAAACCTAAGATAAGTTTATTTCAAACAAACATTAGATTTTTAGGACATAATATTTCTCAAGGTTCTATTGAACCTATACAACGAGTTCTAGAATTTGCTAAAAAATTCCCTGATGTTATTACTGATAAAAAACAGCTTCAAAGATTCCTCGGTAGTCTTAACTATATTTCCCCTTTTTACAAGAATTTGTCTAGAGACTTAGCCCCTTTATATGATAGACTAAAAAAGGATCATAAAACTCCTTGGACTCAAGCACACACTGATTTAGTAAAATTAATAAAGAATAGAGTTCAAACCCTTCCTTGTACTTCTCTTGCAAACCCTAACTGGTTAAAAATTGTTGAAACTGACGCTTCAAATATCGGCTATGGCGGAATACTTAAACAAGTTAATCCCCATACAAAGACGGAATGTTTGATCCGATTTTATTCTGGTAAATGGACAGAAAGTCAGAAAAAATACGCCACGGTAGCTCATGAAATGCTAACTATTGTTAAATGTGTTTTAAAATTTCAGGATGATTTGTATAACCAAAAATTTATAATTCGTACTGATGCTCAATCAGTTAAATTTATGTTTAATAAAGACTTCAAACATGATGCTTCTAAATTAATATTTGCACGGTGGCAAGCTCAATTAGCCCCGTTTGATTATGAAATACAGTATAAAAGGGGTAGTGAAAATTCTCTGCCTGATTTTTTATCTAGAGAATATCTTTTATGAGTTTTTACACCTATTTCCTCTCTGAAAAAATTATAATAACTATTATCAAATGCATTCCTTTGAATGAAGATATTCATTTTCTGATCTTAGAAACTCTAATTCATCGTTTAATAGCAGAAGAATTTGAAAATCACAATGAATTCATTGACAACGAAATCTATTGGTTTGACATTGACTTAAGTGATTAATGTTTACAGATATCATGAAACTCTTTCTACACTTCTTCTCTGAAAAGTTCTTACTCACCTTTATAAAGGCAGTTCCTCTGAATATGGATTTACACATGCTCATATTACGGAAAGTTATTGACGATCTTATTACAAAAGATACATTTTATGAAGATCTCGTCGAATATATGTCATGGTATGCTGATCCAACTCCTGATCCAATTTTTGAAATAATGCAGTATGGATCCTCCTTGGCAAATCGCCAAAGGTAGAGGTCGAGGCGGAAGGAATCAACATTCTTCATATCGAGGTGGAAGAACAAACCCTTCATATTTTGACCGACAAAATTCTGCATATAGCTCTGCAAGTTCTAATTTTCCCGTTTTACAACAAGGGAATAGAACTTTGATCAAATCGAAAATTCATGGAGATGTATCATCTTCATCAAAAACTCTGAATATTGGCTCTTCTATTCATTTAGAAGACATTCCTGAAAATCATCCATTATACAAACAACTGCAATCCTATTTATCCGATCAACAAAAAACTGCAGATTCTTTTGCCTCCATAGTTCAAGAAAATTCTGAAGATAAGCCCTCATATGAAAAACTGGATGCCAGAGAACTTATATTATATCTTGAAAATCAGCATATTCCCGGGCAAGAAAATTCTGAGGAAGCATGGCGACTACTCAAAAATTACCTTACTGCCAATGTATATTTTACTGGAGAATCCTACAAAACACGGACTTATTATGAACACATATTAGTCCAAACTTTCAGTGCAACTTTTGATCACAGTCCCCTAGGGGAAACTACTCCCGGAGTTCATGGATACTCCAAAATGGTAATTAAAAAGCTTATTCCTATTGAAGAATGGGGGATTTCATCAATGACTCAACGTTCTATGCCAATGGGGCCAATGGGCCAAACCCTTGCCAATTTTACTTATTGGGATTATATTAAAGCCTTTTCTCATGTTTTATATTATAATAATTACAAGCACAAACACACTTGGTTCATAAAAATTTGTGCTAAAGTATTCGAAAAACCCATCCCAAATTGGTTCATCCAATGGTGGTCTCAGCATGGACCTACGATCAAAATATTACCTCCGGAATATTCTTATTTATACTCCTCATGGAAAAAGTCCTCTCCTTTCTTAACAGAATTATATCTTTCAGAACATATTTGTAAAATCGATACTATCGATCAAATGTATTTCTATATAGAATTCTCTATTCCTTGGATCCATCGTTGGTCCATCGAAATAGGTTATGATGCTCAACAAATTCCTGCTTTATACCGAACATTTTATTGTAATTTTTGGGACAAATTACTTCGGAAGGATCCAGAAACTAAACTCCCCTACGGTCATGATCAACGGGAGGAAATAGTCAAGAAAATTGCTGAATATGAAAAAGCTCCCAAAAAATCAATTTTGATTGAAGAAAAAAATCTTAACTATGTTTCTCGAAGACTATCTGCACATGGCGGCAATAAAATGCAAATGATCGAGGAATATTTATTCGACGTCAGGGATAAATTGCTGCAAACTGTTGAGCAAAATTTAGATATATCAATGAATAGTACCGAAACAAATACTGAAGATATTACTGATGCACAACCTCCAGAAATTCTATTAGAAGAAGAAGAACTTGTAAAAGCTGAAGAATTTATCAAGAAATGGAAAGGCAAAGACAATATTTGACTGATGGACATGATATGATAAAATCTTATCTGTAACAGTAAAAAATCTTATCTGTAATAGTAAAAACACTGTGCACAGGGACCCATCTATTACTGTGCAAGAATTTTTTTTTTTTATATATAGATGCCTCATCCTTGAAGGAAGGCAAGGGGTTTAGAAACTCTCTTTGAATTTTCAGAAATTCTCTCTCTCTCTCTGTGTAATATATTCAAGATATAAATAAGGAAGCAGTTACTTGTTTGCTACTATTTCCGTTGGGTTCCCGGAAAATCAGGTACCTATCTTTTTATTTATTATAGTTATTCAAACAAAACTTCTACCATAATCTGGCCGTGACTATGTCCGGCTGAACAGTATCTTATATCTATGCTGAAGATCTAACTTCACTGACATGTTAACTATGAAAGCTCCAGACTCTATCAAAATATGAAAGAATCTTTTTAATTTCTTGACTTGGTTCCAAAATGGAGGTACAGTCGAGTTTAATAGACTTATGTTAACCTTGTCTCTGTGACACCGTCTAGTAAGTTGTGCTTCTCTAGCCCGTATTGATGATGAGAAAAGGCGAATTTCAGCACAATTAGAACTTCTAGACACAAAGGTTCAACAAAAGGTTATTAAATCTCTGACAGACCCCATGTTTGGGTAAAAGAATCGTCCATACAGTCATAAAATTACTTAAGGTTCTTTTCTATTTCGGTTGGTGCTTTGGTTCGGTCTTCCGACTTTGGCTTAATCCGATAATAATAATAAATAAATAAATGATAATAATAATAATAGATAATAAATAAATAATAATAATAATAATATATAATAATAGGGTTAATAAATAACAATAATCAACAACAACAACATACCCAGTGTATTCCCACCTAGTGGGTTTAATAAATAATAATAATAATAATAATAATAATAATAATAATAATAATAATAAATAGTACTAAATAATGAAAAACTAGGCATTGTATTTGCAAAAAATGTGAGTATGCACAATTATGTGAAAAAATAATTTAATAAATATTAATGTCATATTTAAGTTTAAAAAATTAAAAAAAAGATACTAAAATATAATAAAATAATCTATGCATTTTTCTAAATTATGAATGCGACACGTTAGTATGTATTTAATATAAGAATAATGTGTAAAAAAAATATTAATAATTAGAATTAAATAATTTTGATAAAATAGCAGCCTCAAAGTAATATCGGGAGGTCAAAATTAGGTGTCAACAGCAGCCCCTTCGTTGTTTGAGAATGATAAAAGAATTGTCAAGCAACGAAAGTTGACGTAGTAGCCAATTTTGTCCGACCGAGGAAGATTCGTTGGAGTTGAAGCGACAGGAGGTGGCTTTAAAAAGTGAAGCCGAGACTTCGGTTTCAAGTCACCTATATATCTCTGGTTTTACGAGAATCAGGTCGTTTGTGTTCTAGATTTAGGAGTGAACAAGATTCCTAAAGAGTGCAATGATAAAGGTTGGGGCGTCAACAATGGCATCGCGGGTCAGTCAACAAGACAGAATTGAATATAATTGGAATAATGGCGTATACAGGAGTTTGAAAATATTGAGGTAGGTGAAGTGATGGATGAATAGATGGGGCACTATTTCCAAAATAGAAACAAAAATTATCTTTGTTTGTTATTCCTTTTCTGTTACCTGAGCCTTTACATCGTACTAAATAACAAAAGTTAGACATATAAGAAAGTAAATAATTGATAAACATAAAGTGAATGTGGAAATAAAGAAAGCGTATCTGTTGTGTTGTTGACTTTGTTTTGACTTCTTGATGTGACGTTGGATCGGCTATTTGGCTTCTTGACATGACGCTGGATCAGTTGTTAGACCTTTCGATGTATCATTGAATCAGCTGTTTGGCTTTTTTATATGACATTGGATCGGCTGTTGAACCTCTCGACTTAGCATTGGATCAGTTGTTTGGCTTCTCTATATGACGTTGGATCGACTGTTGAACCTCTCGACATAGCGTTGGATCAGCTGTTTGACTTCTCGATATAACATTGGATTGGTTGTTGAACCTCTCGATGTATCGTTGGATCAACTGTTTGGCTTATCGATATGATATTGGATCGGTTGTTGAACCTCTCGATGTATCGTTGGATCAGCTGTTTGGCTTCTCGGTATGACGTTGGATCAGGTGGTGAACCTCTTGATGTATCATTGGATCAGTTGTTTGGCTTCTCGTGATGGAGTAATTTGTACCTGTTGGTCCTGCCACTTTTAACTCAACTAGATAAAAATAGTTAGCACCGATATATGTGTATGTATGAAAGATTGAACAATGTAGTGAAAACAAACATAACAATAATGATAAGAAGAGACAAAAAAAGGTATCTATTGTACTGTCGGATCAACCGTTGGGTCTTCTCGTCATGATGTTGGACTGGCTGTTAGGCCTCTTATGATAGAGTGATTGTTATCATGTGTACCTGTTAATCCTGTACTTAAAGAAAAGTCGTCAGTCAAAAAGAAATGTGGACTTGTACTATGCTCGAGTGCTCAATCGTAGTTTTCTACTCCATGAACCGTTTAAATTTGTACTCTGTCGTAATGAAATTTTTGAAGAATTCTCAAAAATTTCTGCCCCAGTTTCAAATGTAAAGCGTCTTTCATACGTCATTGTGAATAGATTATTTACTCATGAAATTTTTGAGGAATTCTCAAAAATTTCTACCCCAGTTTAGTACGAAAGGCGCCTTTTGCACGTCATTCTGAATTGATATATTGTTTAATTGTGAAATTTTTGAGATTTTCTTGAAACCTCAAAAATTCTACCCCAGTTTTTGTCTTTGGAGTCTTATATTCCTGTACCACTCAAAGAAAACATTAGTCTAAGAGAAATGGTTGTCCTGCATTTGAATATCGTAACCTTAATTGTAATCTGTCTTTATATGCTCAAGAGTTAGGTTAATTGGCTTGACGATTTGGAAGTGTAGCAATGTGAAAGAGAGGGGGAAAAAGTGTTTTATTAGATAAAGACCGGACCTAGAGTGAGCTACCTACATTTCCAAATGGAAGTCAGGTCGAACGTACTTCATGAGTACAAAGAAATGTAGAGAAAACAAGAAAATGTTGCTAGCCGTAAGGCAAGTAAAATAGTGACGTGAAACAGGAATGTCAATTCATGTGATGCCCTTTATGTTTCTTTCGTGAACGTCTTGGATCTTGTTGGACAGAGTAGGAGTGGATCTGACAAGCCTTGTTTTTTTGGACAGAGTAGGATCGAATCTGATGAGCCCTGTTTTGGGGACCAAAATCAGCGTGGATCTCATTATATCGATAACCTTGTGTTTAAGGTATGGATTTGATCCTTTCACTTTCAGAAGTGTCATGTGCAAAAGAGAATTGCCGAGAACGGGTATGGGTAATGCGAGGATAAGGAGTCATAGTGTTTTTCCTTGGGCGATGAGAAGGAGGACTAACAACTTTTCAGATATTAAGCATATTTGTCATGTCGAAGATTGTCACTTGAGTTCGATGTTCAAATGCTAGACAACCTTAAAATAAGATATGTAAGGCACACAAAAATTACCACATAACACATAAGTTTGAAACATAATAAATATAAAGCAGAAGTCATTCTAGGAGGAAGACTAAGCCTTTAGGCGTAAAGATTTGAGATCTTAATACACGAAACATGATAATGATAGAACATAATGTTAAATTTGCAGTTTTGATTGTAAGAAGATAAGAAAGATAGGAAATGAGTAAGGTCAACTTTCGTTGAACATCAAATTTGTTGATTCACATCATATTATTGATTCATCCAACTCCGTACAGAAAAATAATAAAGTAGGGGAAAAGAAAGTTTTATTATGGTGAGACCAAACTCATTAAATGAACGTCTACGTATCCATAGAGGAATTAGGTCGATCGTAGTTTAAATTACATAAGCAAAGAAGACATAAGAAGAAACTGCAGAATGTAAAACTTGAAGGACTTTCAAATTATGAGAGTCTAGAGCGGAGAATCAACATGACATCCTCTACACCAATGTAGAACCTTTGCAAGTCAAGCCTAGTAAATCATTCACCATCATAATTCGGCTTTACTTATCATTTTGTTGTTAATCAATGCTTGAATTTTATCTTTCAAAGCTCGACACTCTTTTGTGGTATGCCCTTTCATCCCTGAATGATAAGCACAAGTTTTAGAACGATTAAGCCATAGTGTACCTATGTTCATGACGATTGCGGGAATAAGAGTGATATAGCCAACCATCCCCAATCTCTCATAAAGTTGAGTTATGGGCTCAACCAAAGAGGTGTATTGTCTTGGTGGATTTTTCTGAAGCTTTCGTTGAGGTCTAGTGGATTGGATAGATCATTGGTTTGTTGGCGAATTTTGGTAAAAAACTGGAGTGTAGTTTGATGTTGGAGCAACGAATGAAAGTGGGTACCAAACGGTTTGAGGAGGAGGTCTTGTGAAGGATTGTGGATAATAGGCTTGGACGTAATTAGAGGTTGGGATGATTTCTAGAGTTGGGTAACATATCGGTTGAGGTTGGGGTACACTTACTTTAGGATTTAGAGGTTTGGATATCTCATCGATGATCGTCTTTCCCTTATTCTTGGATTGTGGCTTAACCAAATTTGCCTCAACTGTGAGCTTCCTTTGTAGCTTATTGCCAAACCGCCTAACAAAGTCAGTTGCCAAATGATCCCAAGAAACTCATTTTCTAGTATCATTTTCTGCATACCATATCAATGTTGGACCCTTAAGTGAACTAAAAAGGAGTTTCGTCTTCAGGCTATCACTTTGTCCTATAACTGATAGCTTGTCAAAGTACTCCTTCAAATGGGAATGGGGGTTTCTCGACCCATCATATAATGAAAAGTCCATACCCTCAATTTTCTCCCTGTCTTCTTCCCTTGATTGGGATGACCTACTCATTTTAGGCCATTGAGATAGTCCTGCCTCATGGTTAGGAACCTATCCTTCTGTCTTCTTGTCCTCATTCTTATTTGTCAACTCAATAAGTGCTTCTAGCAAAGCAATTAAAAATTGACTTGGGGACATAGGCGTATCATGATCAGATGTAGGTGAAGTTGATAGTATAAGGGACTCCGTGGTGTGGATGAGAGGGTTCAAGTCTGCTTCAGGTAGCGGCTCTGGAAATCCTGGTGGCATCTCAACGAGCCTCGAATATCAGTCATTATTCCCCTAATTAGATCTATTCTTCTTCCTAACCTTCTGATGCTCGAAATAGCTTTATTTTGATCCAACCTCAAACTCTCGTGCTCAGCTTCGTTGTTGGCAAGATTGATAAGCATCGCTTGACTGGCCATTTCTGATGTTCAACTTTAGTCAATCTTAGAAGAAAAGATTTATAATTAGGAACAAAGAGCATGTGCTCGTCTAGAATAAATATTCTACTCATTTGAAAATAATGAGTTATGCTCATTCAGAGTGAATAGAAGTTATGAGAGCTCTATATAACTTAGGGATTGTGAAAGCTAGAGTACGACTAGAATATGATGATATTAATGTCCAAGAATTGTGGTAAGACAATATATGTAAACGTTAGAAGTATAAGGAAAAAAATGTCCTAAAATGATAAGTTGTACTAAAAGATAATGAATGAGACTAAAACCCTTTATCAAAGCGAGATTTAAGCCTAGGGATGATTAGCATACTAACGGATGAGTCAGGAGGATAGATTGAAGGGAAGCTTTTGAATGAGCTCTAAGAGTGTATTGTAGGGACCTAACATGACAAGAATTTTAAGAGTAACGAGCTCTAAAATGAGGAACACTAAATGTGAGGAATGACTAAGGCAAGAATGGAAACAATAAGATAGGCAGGATATCAATACATACATACAAATGCAACACATAACAAATAATTGTAAGTCCCTTTGAGGTCATGAACCTCTTTGGACTTTGAATGAGACTAACATTCAATGCGTCAAGGGTGCCAAGGCATCCTACATTGAATGGGATGCATATTCCTTAATAAAAGAAATATGTAGCCAAGATCTAAAGGACAAGAGTGGGTTTGTGACATGGTTCCCATGGTTCTCTCAAGTGGACAACTCGAGAGTGGGAAAGCTTGTGACTGTCGATGCACCGCTGATCGATCGATCCACAAGACATTTCCTGAAGGATGTTTTAGGAAAGAACGTCCATGCAACCACGCAACCGTTCGAGAAAAATAAATTAAAGGAGGTTCCAAGTGGAGGAAAGTATAAGCGGAATGTCAGTTATATAAAGCAGTAACATGTAGCACATAATAACATACAATAGCATGCTTTAGCAATATAAAAATAAATGTTAAAACGCATAACCAATAAAAGAAAAAATAGACATCGAGAAATATGAATAACACATAAAAGAAGAAAGAAGGAGGGACTAACATGCATATATCAATCATGATATAAACAATAAAAAGGAAAAAAAGGGTAAAATAATTATAGAACAATAAGATAAAGAAAGTAGTAGAATCCCACATAAAATACAAACTCGTAATGGTCAGAACCTAAGATCCCCAGCAAAGTTGTTATTCTGTGGCGCCCCATTTTTTTCGCGGAAAGCGGAATTCGACGTGACCACTCTTTTTGGGATTGTTTTGAAGGTGAAGATGTGAAGAGTTGCCACCTAATGAATTAAGGTGCGCTAGGGCACCGGTCTAGGCCAACTACGAACATATTTTGTTGTTTTAGTCTTAGTTCACCAGAGATTCAGGCAAGGGTTCAAATTACCTCGAAAGGAAGGTATTAGGGACCTTTCGAGGTCCACAAAGGTGGTTCCCGACCGAATTCGTACTTTACATGGAAATTCTATGTGATCAAATAAGGTCTCTTGTTTTATTATTAATTTAATATTTAACTAAGTGATAAAATAATTAATGAACAAAACATGTTATTTTGTTATTTATAATTGTTGATTATCTAAGTATAAAAATCATTAAAAACATATAAACAAGACGAGCGAGGAGAGAGAAATGAAATAATATATAACAAATGGGACGGCTTAAAAAAATTCGTCAAATCAAACAAAGAAATGTTTTGGTCTCATTCAGATCAGAACCCCAATTTGTTTAATCATCATCCGACCCACCGGCCTAACTCTTAGACAAGTGACAATGTCATTAGTCTTACCGTCAATATCTGTTAGGATCATCACTTCCGAATGACTATCCGTCCCACCCCACCTAGGCTGGTTGTCAAATCTAAGGGCGTTCTAGGACAAGGATAAAACTAACGTCTTAGAATACCTATCGTCTCACCTATCTTCCAAGAGGCATTGGACTTTGTTATATTGATTTTGGGGTCTAGACAAAATAAAACTATATTGCCTAGGACTCAAAACGCGCAACACATTGGACGTCAGGTAGCAAGTAATGTCTCACATTAGCCTCTTGGTTATTAAAGAGTTGCTTAATGTGATTAACATGTAGAGACAAAGAATAGCTATTTTGTGTCATTAATCTATAGGCATAATAGCTAAGTGTTCAACAAGTGTTAGTATGACAAAATGTAATTGTGATTCGTGAGTGTAACAATCTGTTGTCCAGTGTTTAAAAGAGGGTGTCTAAAGTGTGGTGAACGTGTCAAGGAATTTTACTCACGAATTAAGTGTTATGAACTAATGAGAACAAAATATTAAAATGTGTTAACATGACAAGGATGTATTTAAATGTGGGAGAACGAATCAACATGTAGAATATTTTATGTTTAACTTATTGAAGTCACTAACGGCTGAAATTAACATGATGCCAATTATTAACATGTTGGTATTAACATTAATATGCAAAAACGCGGCTTTAACAATGCAGAAATACAGCTATAATTATGCAAAAATGCAGTTCAATAGTGCAGGAATGCAGTTTAATAATGCAGAAATGCAGTTCGATAATGCAGGAACGCAGTTTAATAATGCAGAAACACAGTTTAATAATGCAGAAATATGACTTATTATTGACATGCTGAAAATATACTAATGTGCAGGCACTTTATGTTAACATGTTGAAAGTAGTTTTAACATGCTAAAATTGACTTAAACCTAATGTTTAACATACTAATCATGCTAGAAAATATGTCAGAGACTTAACATATTGTCCTTTTAATGTTATCATGCTACAAATTATTAACATGCTAAAAATCATGATATTAACATGTAGAAATGTGTTAACTATACTGTTTAGCATACTAAAAATATATTAACCCATTTTGACTTAATTTAATATGCTTAACACGCTAAAAATATGTTAACATGCTAAAAAAACGTAATGCTAATATAATATGCTAAAAATACATTAACATATTTTAATCTAATATGCAGAAAACACATTGATATGCTTCATGTCAAATTAATATGCTCACTATTGCTAAAATACATACTTAATATGAAGTTAATATGCTTAAATTTGTGTTAACATAATAGACATATATTAAATCATTTACGTCTAATGTTTGACATGCTAAAGACGTGTTAATATGTCGGAATTGAATCAAATTTGTTAATAAACAGTTTAAGCATCGCATGCGGTAATAAAACCTAAATTTGTGTGCCTAGATAATCCACATAACACGTATTGCACATAAACCTAAGTTATGCCCACCTGTCAATTCATAAAGCATGTAAATCTCCGCCCACCGAAACAGTCTCCAATATTTATTATTACAACGATAGAAATAATGTTTTTACAATAATATTACAAATCAAATAAAAAAATAAGAGGAAAGAAAAACAACTAGCTATAAAGAATACATCATTAGTTTAAACATCCCGACGACTAATCGAAATCTCATAAGTGTCTCTTTAAACCTGCGAGACAATACATAATAGCAAACAAACAGGAATAAGCATCGAAATATTTCTATAGACATGTTCCTAACATGACGCAGTCAGCACGCACAGAGAATATAATAATTGTATCGATTCGAGAACTTACCAGTGAACAGCAGTAAAAGAGATAATAAGAACAATAAAGCCAACCTCTTGTAACAGTGAAATACGCAAGATGTTTTTCAGCAAACCACGAAGAAAAATCGAAGAACCTTCCAAATATATATGTTTCCTTCAATTAAAAATAGCCAGTAATTTTTTTGTTTGTTTTAGAATAGTGGTAATTGTAAAATGAAGTCCGTCTGTTAATAAAAAGGGAGGGGGTTTATATAGTAAGAGAGTTGTAAGTTAAGGTCCAATTAGCCAACTCGAAAAAGGAAAAGCAATATGTAAAAATCAATCTCAATTAATCAAGGAGAACAAAAGAAAAATATATCAAGTTAATTGGGGGGTGAAGGAGAAGGAATGTTTTTAAATCCATCCAAATCAACTAAAGGGTCAATAAATCAACTAATCATTCCCAAATCAATCCAACAATAAAGGAAAGCATATGTTTAGAAAAATTATTTTCCTTAGTTAAGTAAGTGAAATCAATTAGAAACAAATTTACCATAAATAGAGGAGTAAGTAAAAAAATACTAATTTAAAAAAGAATAAATAATGACAGAAACACGTATTAACATCAGTATTTACCATATTTGTTTCAAGTTAATTGACAAATCATAAGGCAATTAGTCACGCTAATCAAACTAAGTCAATTCCATCAATACACCGGATCAATTGTCAGTTAGAAATAAACATAATCAATATTTTGCCATAAACGTCGACTTAATTATAATCCAAGTAATAACATCTTTCAAAAACAAGTAGAAGTCAGTAATCAAATTTGTCATTTACCTTATATATCTGGTGGTGAAAGAGGAATCAGATATGCAGAGTTCATCTAATATCATTCCAACGATTGTGGACACTCAATAAAAATACCAACAATAACTAAGCATGAAATAATCAGTTCATGAATCAATGCTCAAATCGTAATATTTCAGGTCAACAAGATCATACCAATATGGGCTTCTACATATGTCCAAAATACGAAAACAAAACACGAAATTAGAGCAAAGATCGATAACTTCAAGAAGAGTGTAGAGCATACATTATTTAACAAACATTGATAGACATGCAGACACAGTACTAGAAGCACACATCACCAATTTTAGTTTTAGGCAAGAAATTAATCATGTAAACAAACTCGAGATGAGTTCTAAAACCCATCAATTTTTTAGATCTGGGCACGGAGATGGGGGCGGAAGACGGCTACTGGCAGTGGTTCTTGGTTGTTGACCGGATCTGGATGTGGAAATAAAAGAGAACGGATGGAGGTTTGTTTGATCTTGCTGGCGGCGTTGGTGAAGCGACTGTTGTCCGGCATCGTTGGAAGCAGTGGCGCGCCGGAGATGGATGGTCGGCTGCATGGCGGCGATGGCTGTTGTCACCGGCTGGAGGAGAGAACGGAGATGACGGCGTTGTTGCTGCCATCGTTAGTCGAGGTGCCACGGCTGGTGCAGTGACGATGCTGGTCAGGGGTGGTTCGTGATGGCGGCGCGACAAGGGAAGGGCGATGGAGGAAAGGGACGACCGGCGATGGGGAAGACGGCATTGATGGTTTTGTCGTCGGGTTTTAGAGAGAGGAGGGACATAGAGAGAAAGAGGAGAGAGAGGTGTGGGAGGCTGTTTTTGTTGGAAAAAAATTAGGGTTAGGTTTTTGATTGTTTTTAAAAGGAAAGGAGGCGGATCAAATCTCAGTTGTTAGATCAATTTTGATTAACGGCTGAAAGGAGGCGGATCAAATCTCAGTTGTTAGATTAATTTTGATCAACTGCTGGAATTTAAGATTATGTGGAGTTAGAATGTGGCTAAAATTGTAAGGGATTAGGCTAAATTGTTATAGAATGAATAAATAAAGGTTAGATTTTAAATAATTAGGCAACATTATAATCTGCTGTTATTTAAATAATAATAGTAAATAATATAATAATAATAATAAATAATAATAATAAATAAACAAATAATAATGATAATAATAATAGATAATAAATAATAAATAATAACAATAGTATGTATAAATAATAATAATAATAATAATAATAATAATAATAATAATAATAACAACAATATATATAATAACAGAGTTAATAATAATAATAATAATAATAATAATAATAATAATAATAATAATAATAAATAGTACTAAATAATGGAAAACTAGGCATTGCATTTGCAAAAGAATGTGACTATGCACAATTATGTTAAAATTAATTTAATAAATATTAATGTCGTATTTAAGTTTAAAAAATTATAAAAAGGATACTAAAAATTAAAATAATTTATGCATTTGTCTAAATTATGAATGCGACACTTTAGTATGTATTTAATAGAAGAATAATGTGTAAAAAAATATTAATAATTAGAATTAAATAATTTTGATAATATAACAGCCTCAAAGTAATATCGGAAGGTCAAAATTGAGTGTCAACACTTATTAGCGTGAAAAATAATTTGATCAATTGGTAACAGAAGATTTCAAATGTTTGTTAACTGAGGCAAGGAAAAGTATTTTCACCAATGTAGAAGATTCCAGATATATTTTATTAACTGAGATGAGAAATTGAGCAGAAATAAATAGAAGAACCCGAAAGTAGTGAAGATTCTAGATATTTACTGGAGGCCTGAAGTTGGGCAACAAGGTAATACAAGTTATAATAAGCGCGTGAACAATATTTCCACCAATTGGTAACAGAAGATTTCAAATATTTCTTAACCGATCGAGGTGAGAAATTGGGCAGCAAGGAAAGAGAAGAACTTATAAGCGTGAAAAATAATTTGATCAGTTGGTAATTCTATATATTTATTAACTGAGGCGAGCAGTTGGGCAGCAAGGAAATAGACGAAACTTCTAAGCGTGAAAAATATTTTCACCAATTGGTAACAAATTATTTCAAATATATCTTAACTGATGCGAGAAATGGGCAGCAAGGATATAGTAAGAACTTATAAGCATGAGATAATTTCACCAATTGGTAGCGGAACATTCCAAATAATACTTATTAACTGATCAGGTGAAAAATAGCGCACGGTAATATAGAAGGATTGTAAGTATGAAATTGTGAAACATATTATTTATTTGTATACTGAAGTATGATTATACAACAAGACAAAATAAGTTTAACAAGCACGACATAATTCTGAATTATTACATAATACAACCCAAATAAGAAGATAATCAAACATCATCATCTACTATATAATAAATTATCTCTAGTTCTTGGGAACCCAGACAATGTGATCTTGAGGAAGGAAATGGCAAACAGGAACAGATCCAGGTTTAACCTTAAGCACTTTGAAAGCCAAATGCTTAGGATTCCATGCTGATGTGTCTTTGTGACAAACAGCCACAGCTTTAGCCTTTGTTCCATCAGCACCAACTAATGAGACCATGTAGGACTCTGTTGTCTCTGTTTTGTGACAGTAGAATACTGCATATGCATAGTTTTGTTTGTGGCAAACTACTGATTTCCCATCATTGTTGTTGTTTCCCATTTTCTTGGCTCCTAGGATTGTGTATTTTTGCAATTGAGTATTTTCCTTGTCTGTCTCTGTTGCTAATGGTTGCACTTTGTTTCCTAACTTTGATGTGCTGAAATCAACCATAGATTCTAATGAAGTTGCACAGTACTTCTCCTCTCCTTCAACACCTATTAGAACATAAAATAATGAAAAAGTCAGAAAAACGACTTTGAAGCGTGAAAAAAACTTAAACAGATATTATTAATATATTATTTGGGCAAATGTAAAACAATTAAGTCCCTTTAGGATACAAGAAGGTTGTTGTATACAGCAAATTAACTTAGATTGCCATTTGGAAAAGTATATTACTGTAGTATGAATCTATAGAGTTGAAAGAAGACTACTAGAATAGCAATTTTATTTCAGACTTGCTTGATTAGTTTAGACTTATATTTACATTTTATATTTAACTTCATGTTTAAAATAAACTTAAGAATATCGGAACATATAATCAAAGTTTACTCCAAAAAATTTGAAGATGTTTTTATTTTACTGTACATTCAAAATTAAAGTGTTTGATATGTGCCACATATTTGAGCTGGAGGAGTATATATAAAACTTTTGAACTCTGTTTTTGTCTTCCACAACTATACTTATTACAAACTAAAAGTTTAGGAGTAAGTTTAGTTGTGTACATCAATTAATGGCTTATAATTTTTGTACACTATCAGGTTATATGCAAATGCAACCATAACTATTCGTAAAGTCTATCATTACTTGGAAAATAGACAGATAATATTCTGCTACACTATAATGATAAAATTGCATTTATATTTTTAGGAAAATTTATGCTATTACTATGTATACCTGGTTCTTCACATTCTTGGACGGTCTGTTTCATGGCCTGAGCCTCTTCAGAGTTTGGATCCACAGAAAACTGGTTCAGAATTTCCGGCATCTTGTTTGAACTAAAGGGAGTAGCATCTGCTACTTGACGAGGCAAGAAAGCAGCACCATTTGTAGTTTTCACAAACTGCAACTTCATGTTACTCCCTTGGTGCAAATCCTTTTCTTGGAAAAACAATGCCACATTGGGATTATCATGAAGTTGATCATCTTTAGCTGCATAATTGTAAACAAACGGTGAACTTCCTTTGCCTACGCCGACGTAGACTGGCGGCTTTCCTTTGTGGCCAGGGGTGGTGACACCAACTCCTCCTTTGCCAACGCCTACATGAGTTCCACGCGGGGTGTTTACGTTAACGCCTTTGTGACCAACGTTGACGTTGGTGCCACTGCCAGAGTTACTCTTTCCTGTGTGAACACCAACGCCTTTATGGCCGACGTTGACGTTTGTTCCACTGCCGGAGTGATGACCCTTTCCGGCGTTCACGTTTACTCCACCTTTGCCTACTTCTACTGAAGTGCTTTTGTCCTCTGTCAATCCTACAAAAATAGTTGCCAAACATTAATAATTATTTTCACTAGCTAAAATATATACTATTACTTATAAAATACTGTATATTATATTATAGTATTATAATTATAGTTATTAATGGTGTAATTTTAAAAAAAGGTTATTTATAAAATAATTACGAGCAATTTTTTTCTAAAGAGCATTGACGTAAAAATAGATACCAACTTTCATCACAAATTAAACTGCAGTAATAGTTTAATTATACAAGTAAGTATCTTTCTTATTAAGTATTAAGTGGGTAAATGATTTATTACCTCAAGTTCAACTACGCTGATAATAAAGTTTAAGAAAATTATATTATATCAATATATATTGCTTAAAAGATATCAATGTTTTGTCGGACTTTTGGTAATTCTAATTTCTTAAGAGTAGTGTTTAGGGATTTTTAATAAGTAATATTTTCCACCTAAATGCTTGTTACACTATCAAATCATATAAACATAATTATAAATCTTATCGTAATAAAAAGTTTGGTGGTAAGGTGAAAAAGGGGGTTAGTAGCATGTTAGTGTTACATAATTAAATTGTATTTTTAAAACACCATATTTTTCTTTTTTAGAAAACATCCAAAAATGATTATATTAACCTGCTGACTACATAAGCAAAGATTAAACCAAGTAATTATAGACTAATTACCAGAAGGCAGCAGAGATTCTTTGATTGCCTTAGGCATGGGAGTATTAGGCAGTTTAGTATTCCAATATGTTTCTCCGGTCGATGTAGGAAGAGCTGCATAACTTGCCACTAGTGCCAACTGAAGTATTAACCAAAAAATAAAAAACATTAGCTTCTTTTTTAAAATAAATTATATACAAATTAACATTGTCATGTGTAGCTTCTCGATGAGAAATGATAATAAGGTAGTACTCAGTACTCACTGAAAGATATGTAAGGATATGAAGGAACTTCAACTCCATCGTTGGACTTAAATAAGCAAAGAAAAAAAGAAAAAGAATTCTAATTGTGAGAGGTTAAATGGATTGCTAACAAGTTAAAAGTAAAGTTGTGATGGAAAGATGAGACGTTTGGAGCACTATTTATAAGCAAACAATATTATGGGTATATTACTACAGCTATTTAGTACTCCAGAAGAGTAAAAGAGTGAGAAAAGCAACACTTCACCAATCTCAATTAATTTACTTCCACCTGTTTTTTCTGCCTTCCGCCCATCCAGAGCATTCAATGCAATTGAGATAATTTGTACCGAGTCAACTTCGAATTGTGATGGCATGATTAGAATTAATTTATTCTTAATTAAAGCTCTCTATTTGAACCCTTAAAATAGTAAACAATATTATGGGTATATTGCTCCTAAAATGGATTTTACAATACATGAATCCGAATTAAATTGTGTTCCGATATAAATAACTGATACCAGATGAAAAACAATAGGAAAAAAATAATTTGTAGGTACGTAACTCGTGTGGAGTTCCCATCAGAAGGTTGGGAGCTTGGAGGTTGGCTGGTACTTGATATTGTACGTACCCCAGTTTGTGACATCCTTTCATTTCACATGTACACATTTCTCTCAACGATTCAAATTTACTTCCCCTCCGCCGTCTTATTAATTACGTAATTGATGTATCATATTTTTTTTTCTAGTCAATTTTTTCAAAAAATATGTATTATCTCTTTTATTTTATTCTTAAGTATATAGTTTTATTATTATATAAATTAATATAAGTATTCGCGCGATGCGCGGAATATTTTTTTTTAAGAATATCATTAAAAAAATAATAACTTATTCTTTTGAACTAATAAACTGTTTAAAAACTTTAATTATATCATATTAACATATTTTAAATTGATTATAAAATACAAAAAATAATTATTAATACTGAAATTAGTTATCATAGTCGCAATTATTTTAGATGTATGAAAATGATGAAATCGGTATTCTTATATAACTATATTTTGTTGCTGATTTACAAAAGTAGTTAATATTAAATAATTATTATTTTGTCGTTGGACTTTTATAGTTATATTTTAAACTAATTAAGATACGTGATTACATGTTTTCTTTCATTTCTAATTTTAATTTTTTGGTCTATCGATTCAAAATCAACAACTAACTGCATTAAAAGTAATTAATTTCTCTAATTAAAATTTTTTTATTTAAAATTTTACCATTCTCAATTAAAAACTATGCACATACAATTTATAATATTGTTCATCACACAAAATATATATATAAAACTTTGTTTCCAACGTTAACTCAACCCCACCCCCCACCCCACCCCACACACACACACACAAAAAAAAAAATTTACCTCCATCATCCGCTTTAGCCCCACACTCTAATTCTACTTCGTAAAACTCCTACTCAAACTATACCAATAAATTTAAGATAAAGTACGAAAGATGATTTAGAATTATTTCAAAAGTATAATTATAAATATGAGATTTGATTACTCTTCTTTTGACTCTTCAAATACTTCAAATTATTTTATCATAGTTTTAAGTTAAAATATTATACAGTTTATTAAATGATGTAGGAGCAAATTTTCTAATAAAACTTGTTTGTCCTATAATTTATCTTTAGGTGACTTTTCATTGTTTATTCTACAGTTTATCCTTAGGTAAGTAACTGTGATTAAAAAAAAAAAGAATTAATGTTAATGATAAAAAATATTAAAATAATTAAAAAGCTAAATAAGCATGACAACATACCTTAATAGTTATTTATTTATAGAAATTTGATGAGCAATATTACGTATAACTTTTTATTTACTTTCATAAATTGCACACAAAAAAATATAAATTAAACATAATTCACAAAGATTTTTAGATTAAATTATTAACACTTTTGTTAAATATATTTTTGAATTAGATGACTCAAATAATATTTATTTTGGCAGCAAGAAATTGCCTAATTTGATAAAGAATAGATACCTAATAATTTTTTTTTGAAAATTTTAAATTTATTTAAAGGTGAGCAACTATATAAAATATGAAATACAAAATAGCATTTATAATTTAGAAGAGATAAGTTTGGAATAATAAAAATCTATTAGAACTCTTCAACTATGGATTCTATTTTTAAGATAATGAAATTCCTTTTTTGTTTTAAAAAAAAATAATGTATTTCAAATTCAAGATTTTAAATTTTGTTAGAATCTTAGAAAAATAAGATTCTAAAATTTTATAATTATCTTACAGTTTATATATTTTGAATTTGAAAAAAAAAATTGAAATTAATGATATCAGCTAGGTATGTTCTATGATAAAAATAAATGAAATAAAATAGAATATTTCAAATTAATGTTATCGATTTTAAAATATTAATATCAAATTATTTTAACTTTTTTTCCCTTTTATTCTCTTCTTATTATTATTCTTATTATTATTATTCTTATTATTATTATTATTATTATTATTATTATTATTATTATTATTATTATTATATCATATCCCACATACTACTACATCTTCTACTATTTTTTTGTTGATAAACTTCTACTAATTATTATTACTTATTCTACTATATATTCTACATACTACTACTATTACTAATTGTATTATTTCAATAATATTTTTATTTTTCATTACTATGTAAATAAATTAAATTTAAATATATTTTATAGAATTTATATTTAAAAGAGATAAGTTTGAGATAGTAAAAGTCTATTAGAACTCTTCAATTATGGATTTCTAATTTTAAGATAATGATTTTTTAAAAGGGATAATGTATTTCAAATTCAAGATTTTAAAATTTATTAGAATCTTAGAAAGATAAAATTCTAAAATGTCATGATTATCTTATAATTTAGATATTTGAATTTGCAAAAAGTATATTTGAAATTAGTGATACCAATTAGGTGTTTTCTATAGTAAAAATAAAAAAAATAAAGAAAATATCATCAATTGGGTTGAGATAAAACTAAAAATTTAAAATTATAGAGGTAGTTGTATAAACTCAAACTTGTAATCTGGATAGAATATATTTTTTAATATTTTTTTTATCTTTTCCTAATATGTAAATAAATTATATTTAAATAAATTTTATAACATTTAAATTTTAAAAGAGATAAGTTTGAAATAGTATGTGTTTATTAGAATTCTTTAAGCTAATGATAATTTTTTTTAAAAGGAATCTAATATTTTCAAATTCAAATATTCCTATCTTTTAATTAAAAAAATTTCTACTCTTACCAAGTTTTTTTTTCTCAAGTTAAAAGCCGTACAACTTATGTATTACTACTACTATTATTTATTATTTTTTATTTTTATAAAGAGAATATAGAAAAACACTCAAAATAGAGTGTCAAAATATAAAACAAAGTGGGGGGGAGGGGGAGGGGGGTTGGACCACAGGTGACAAAAGAGTTTTAAAATGAGGTGTAGGTGACACAAGTCTTAATAATTGAGTAGAGGTGACAATTACTTAATTATGGTTTAAGAAAGTTTAAAAATTTTTAAAATAACCCACAAGTTTTTAAATTTACACTTTGATTCAAATGTTAGTTAATATATAACGGGGAACAAAGGAAAAAAAAGGCATTTTTTTCTCTCTCCTCATCTGTTGTTATTTTCTCTCTCTTCGCGATATTTGTTGTTCATTGTTGCTGCTACATTATTCATCATCTTCTGATTCATTATCATCATTTTATACTTCATTATCATCTTCATATTCCTCTTGTTGACCATTGTTGTTGTTATTGTTGTTGCCCCAACTGCTGCTCTTTAACCAAATTCTTATGTCAAATTTTATTTCGTAAATCACTTTCAACTTTGAAATTTACTTGAGAGGAGACTTTGGTAAGTCAGATTATGCTTTTTAGTTGAATCTGTGTAACTGCTAGTGTGTTGTTTTTTCAACAATAGTTTGCACGCGAACATGAATGCAATACAAGAGCAACCTGTTTAAATAGATCCATTATCCGCTGCACCAGATAAATATTTTGTTGTAACAGTAGACTCATATTGGATTCATGTTTAAGGGGTCTAGGTGTCCGTAATATGAATCGAATAGATGGGTATTCTTCTGCACCAGATTAGTAATCTGTTTCAAAAGATAAATAATCTGTTTCATCAGATTACTAATATGTTTCGAACAACAAAATACAGCTTCTGTCACACACAAAACCTAACAGATAACTCATATGTTCTGCTATTGATACTGGAATCAAATTATTCCTTAATTGTAGACATGTCATTCGTTAAGAAATAGAAATAGACAACACGAAAATTAAATAAGAAATAAAAAGTCAAGTGCATCAAACATATTTTTTTATAAAACAAACAAAAAAATACATAGATAAAAGAAAAAAAGCTTAATTATTACTATCATCGTTATTAGCATCATTATTATTTGTATGGCCAGCCGGCCAATCTTCAACGGGCAACAGCAGCGCCCTCCTCAGCCTGCGGATCTCCCGCAGCATCCTTACTCTGACTGCAGCCAACTCCCAATGCAAGTCATGAACCTCCTTCTGCAGTTCCCGCATGGCGTCTCGTAAAATAGTGACATCCCACACAGGATCAGCCATATCTAGAAAACGCATAAGTTGACAAAATATGCATAAAAACAAAAGTAAGAAAAGAAAGAATTCGAATGTAATGTAATGTAATATACAACAAATATTTACACAAAAATCAAGAAAACAACTTATCAGAGACCGAAAAAAGCTATCAAGTCCTTGAAGTGAAAGTAATTGGAGGTGTAATAAGAGCAAGGAATAAATAGTGTGTAGTAGATTGAATGACTGAGTAAGGAGGGACCTATTTAGAAAGAATTGAACTTGAATAAGTTAGACAAAAAATCGAAACTGTTCACCTCCATTTATTAATGACATTTTTGATTACTGTAAAAAGTTATGACTTAATTAAATTAATCAATATTATGATAAGTCATGACTTTTCAGCTTTATTATTATTAATAATTAGTTCTTTTCAGGAATCATTTTGTTTTACACTGAGTTGGACAACAGATAATATATCTGTTGCATCAGATAAATTATCTGTTACAATAGATATATCATCATTTGCAATAAATAGATAACCTGTTGTATCAAATAATATATCTGTTGCAACATATAATAGATATATTTTTTAAAAAAATAAATTATCTTCATGACATCCAAATTTTTTGAATTTTTAATTATATAAATTAATAAAGCAGATTTAAAGACACAATTGTTCTCCTCCATTTATTAATGATATTCTTGATCACTGTAAGAAGTTATGACTTAATTAAATTAAACAATATTGTGATAAGTCATGACTTTTCAGATTTATTATTATTAAAATAATTAGTTCTTTACAGGAACCATTTTTTATTTACACTGAGTTGAACAACAGATTATATATCTATTGCATCAGAAAAATCATCTATTACAACAGATATATCATCCGTTGCAACAAATAGATAATCTGTTGCATAAGATAATATATCTGTTGTAACATATAATATATATATTTTTTTAAAAAAATAAATTATCTTCATGACATCCAAATTTTTTGACTTTTTAATTATATAAATTAATAAAGCAGATTTAAAGACACAACTGTTCACCTCCATTTATTAATGTCATTCTTGATTACTGTAAAAAGTTATGACTTAATTAAATTAATCAATATTGTGATAAGTCATGACTTTCCCGCTTTATTATTATTAATAATGAGTTCTTTCCAGGAATCATTTTTTTACACTGAGTTGGACAACAGATAATATATCTGTTGCATAAGATAAATCATCTATTACAACAGATATATCATCATTTGCAATAAATAGATAAACTGTTGCATCAGATAATATATCTATTGCAACATATAATATATATATATATTTTAAAAAAAATAAATTATCTTCATGACATCCAAATTTTTTAATTTTTTAATTATATAAATTAATAAAGCAGATTTAAAGGCTCAACTGTTCACCTCCATTTATTAATGACATTCTTGATTACTGTATAAAATTATGACTTAATTAAATTAAGCAATATTCTAATTATGTCATGACTTTTCAGCTTTATAATTATTAAAATAATTAGTTTTTTTCAGCAACCATTTTTTTACACTGAGTTGGACAATAGATTATATATCTGTTGCATCAGATAAATCATTTGTTACAACAGATATATCATCCGTTGCAATAAATAGTTAACCTGTTGCATCAGATAATATATCT
>NC_061118.1:134028995-134122232 GCF_002878395.1 Capsicum annuum
TCTTCATGACATCCAAATTTTTTGAATTTTTAATTATATAAATTGATAAAAAAGATTTAAAAACAAGAATATTTCTGGTGAATTTTTTACGGTTTAAATTGTGTTTATCATTTATTTCCTTATTCTTTTTTGTGAAAAGAAATGACTTAATTAAATCAAGCTGGTGGTGAGTTTTTTATTATTGTGTCAAGTCATGACTTTTCAGCTTATTAAATTTAAATAACCTTTTTCTCAATTTAAAAATTGAATACACCTAGTTTTCAATAATCATTTCGTTTCTTTAATAACCATTTTTATTAATGGAGTTATGGTAACAGATTGTATATCTGTTGCATCAGATAACCCATCTATTCCAACAGATATACCATTTGTTGCTATAAAAAGACCATCTGTTTAAGGAGCTTTTTTTATTTCAGTGTCACAACAGATGAAAAATTTGATGCATCAGAAGCATTTTTTATTTTTGTTTGTTGAATGTGTTTAGACAAAAGTCACAATCACGACTATTCATTAAATTTTTTCTTAAAAATCATATCATCATATATCTTAATTAAATTAATCCAATGTTGTGACTTTTTTAAATTAAATAATCTTTCTTTTACGATTATAATATCATTTAGTTCCTTATTATTTATTAACGAACCATTTTTAGGAAAATTTCTCATCATGACTTTCACCACCATCTGTTGCCACAAGTGCTCAATCCCTACCTCCAACCGCCGACACATTGAGACTATGGAGTAAATAGAATGATAATTAAATACTGAATAAGAATTAAAAATTCAAAGTCGACCAAACCAAACCAAACATATACATATACATTAATTTTTTTGAATCCCTTATAGGTAGATCGGATATAAAAAGGGAAAATACATACACTAAAAGAAAGAAAAAACATAACCTAGTTGTTGTTATTATTATTATTATTATTATTATTATTATTATTATTATTATTATTATTATTATTATTGTCAAACTGACAATTTTCACCCGGCAGCAGATTGGCCCTCCTCAGCCTTGCTCCAAAGTCGGCCAAATCCCTCTGGAGTTCATCAAACTGCCTTTGAAGTTCTTGCTGATATGAACCTTCTTGTACGAATCTGGATCAGCCATATTAGTATTGTTTGTAAGTATTGTAGAATGAACGAGTGAGTGAGGAGTGAGAGGAGGCCAGAGAGACCTATTTATAAAATTATTGAATTAGAAGGGACTGGAATTTGTCAAACAAAAAGTCACGACTGTTCATATCCCTTAATTAAATAAAATTGGTGCCTTTTCGAATATGTGAATTAAAAAAAACAGATCTAAATACAACATTTTATCTTTTTCTTGTATTTCGAAAAGAGGGTTTGGTAATCTGTTGTAAAATATATTCCACCTTTCAGATAACTTACAACATCTGGAAAATATGTTGCAACAGATGGATATACCAGTTTGCTTTTCCATCAGTTGTGGCGTCTGTTGCACTTGCTAGTCATCTGTTTATTCAATTTCATCGAGAGTAATCTATTTTTCTAAACACTTCTTGGCCAAACTCAATTTTTGCTCTTAGATTGCTTTTCTTTTTTTCTTTGCATCCTTCAACCAAATTAAATTTTTGCTATTGGATTGATGGCAAAAATTGAATTTGAAGGCCAGCTTGAAGGATGCAAAGAAAAAAAAAAAGCAATCCAAGAGCAAAAATTGAGTTTGGCCAAGAAATGTTTAGAAAAATCTATTGCTCTCGATGAAATTGAATAAATAGATGACTAGCAAGTTGTAACAGATGCCACAGCTGATGTAAAAGCAAATTGATATATCCATTTGTTGCAACATATTGTCCATATGTTGTAAGTTATTTGATAGGTGGAATATATTTTGCAACAGATTACCAATCTGTCTCTTTCCAAAATACAATAAAAAGATAAAATATTATATTTAGATCCATTTTTTTTAATTTACATATTCGAAAAGTCACCAGTTTTATTTAATTAAGGGATCTGAACGGTCATGGTTTTTTTTTACTAAGTCAAGTCACCACCACTTTCAATTCAATCATTTTGCCATTGTGGTCGTTAAGCTCAGTATAGAGCTCTTGATCTTTTGTGAGTTTGTCAACGAGGACCATTCACTTTCTTTCTTGGCAGCTTTCTTATAATACTCCTCTTGGTCCTTCTTAGCTCTACGCAAGGTCAAGGAGAAGTATGGAAGGTTCACTTTGAGTTTTTCCAAGGCAATCGCTCTCTCGGCTGATAAATCCCGTGCTGCAACATATATGGATAGTGCAGTACTCAATGCAGAACAGTTTTCTGGTAGAAGCAAGTCTTGAGAAGACATAGTCAGTAATCTGTCGATATCAGCCTTCGTTGTGTCAAGCAGTTCTGTTGATATCTTGTCTTCTACAGAGAAGATTGATCAGCAGAAAAACCAAGTGATTGAGATCGTTTTATCTGTTGACTAACTCGAGAAAAGACATCTTCTGGATTATCAAACTTCACAGGGCAGTCTGGTGGTTCAATAACATCAGATGTCTTATTTCTGGTATTAGCTAATGATGGAGAGACTCTGCCTTCCTCACCATCCTGAAAAGAAAAAGCACTTAAAATTAGATGGAGTATCTCTACATAACGAAACAAGATGAACTAAATCTAGTATTCAGTTTTTTCTTCCAATTCCCTTCCCTTTTTTATCTTCTCACCTTTGTTAGATTCGAAATTTTTTTTTTTGGATACTTGATAATGCCTTGGAAATTGCTTTCTTTCTCCTGTTAGCCTTAATCTCTAATGGAGTAAATGAAACTGAAATCCTCTTTGATCAAATGACACTACTATTATATATCAATTCCTTTACATCAGCAGTTAATGCATTAACAGTATTAATCACACCATCATGTTTCTTCTTGCACTCTTCACATTTGCATGCATAAGATAAGTAAGGAGGGGTAAGATTGATAATTATTCTACCATATAGAGGACAACATATCCATTATGCAAAAGTTTACACCGTCGCCAGAAATGCTTGCCACAGCGAAAGTCTATAGAAGGCATGACAAATAAACATGAGCAACATCCAACATTAAATCTTAACAAGGTATCAGAACCATATTCATGGTCCTTCAGCCCTATCAGTTCGGACCTACCAAACTTAACTGTAAAATTACAAATATCTTGTTTGAATAATCTATGACTAATCAATAAAAACAACATTCACAAAATCAGTGTACTCTATGTGTGTTTCCACGATAACATTATCAGTAATACATACCTCCCACATATAAAGTGGTTCCATCTGCATGCAGCTTATTCCTCCGAACCTATCTTTACTGCAGCCTCTTGTGATGGTTAGGCAAAAGTTGATCAACTTTCAGCTCTTTTTATATCTACAAAGAAGAAGGAAAAAATTTATGTCACAAAAAGAAAATTATCCTTCTGTTACAACAGATGTAGAGTCTGTTGCATCATATGAGGAGTCTGTTGCGTGAGATGTGGAGTCTGTTGCATCAGATATGGAGTCTGATGTAACAGATATGGAGTCTGTTGGAATACATAGCAGCCTTGCTGGTGGTTTGATTTGTTCCAACAGTTGCTCCGTCTATTGCAACATCAACAACAGCATAAACTACAATAAATAAATAAAAAATATCAACAACAAAGAAAACAACATTTGTTCCAACAACATCATCAACAACAAAGAAGCATACATCCTATGTTCCAACACCATCAAAAACCATGTACGGACCCACATGGAGTCCTTCGGGTGCGCGAGCACTGACTGAACTCGTATCGAACTTTTATATATGTTTATGAAAATTAAGAAAAAACGTATATAATCTAATCAGTAAGCACCCATAGTAAGAGTTGTTTGGTTAGCCTAGTTGTTGTTTACGGGTGCTTAAGGCTATTTATTTCTTTTGGTCTTGAGTTCAATTCCCACTTAGCATATATTTTTTTAATTTTAGTAACCTACTCTTCTCTCCTTATTCACTTTAAACTTTCTTTTGTTTTTTTCTCTCTTACTCCTTGTGTTGATTGTTCGGACTCCACTATTTTTAAGCTAAGAAGCACCCACCGTCTTAAAAACCTGGATCCACCACTATCAACAACACCACACTATAAATTCCAACAACGCCAACCCCACCAACAACATCAATAACAGCATCAACAACAAAGAAATAAATAAAATATATAAAAAAATGATATTGCCAACAAGGCTTTTAAACTTCTCCCAACAGATGACTTTTTTTTGCATCTTGTAATAAAAATTCTCGGTTCATTTATTCAACAATTAAAAGTTCCTTCAAATTTTTTTAAATAAATATGATATGGAAAAATGGTAATTAAATAAAAAAAATGTAAATAACTTGCAAGAAGAAGACGAGAATGAAAGAGCAATAGTGAATCATATCATACCTTAATGTCAAAAGGGGGTCAAAACAATAATTTCAGTTGAGGAATCTAAGATATGAATATCGATCGGTTTAGATCCGAACGAAAATTTATGAGAAAGAGGAGAAAAAAGGGTTTTGATAACCCTAAAGAGGATAGAAAGAAAAAAGATGAGAGATTTAGGGATGAAGGAGAGGAGAGATGAGATAATTCTAATTTCTAGATGTACTATCCTTAATATTAAATAACTAAACAAAGTGTATTTATTTAAATTTATATTTTCAAAGCATAATTAATAAGGCTAATTTGGTCGTAAAATAAATCCCTAATTAATTTCTTAATGGGTGTGCCAAGTCAATATGAAACGGAAGAAGTATTAGGGGTTTCAATATTCATTAATTAGTATTCACTAATAATTTGAGGGCACGAGGAAAAATATGGGTGGCATTGAAAAGACAGGACAAGACTACTCAATGAGATTTTTGAGTTATCCAAGAAACATTTTTTACCGCCTTTAGTAGTACTACTACTTTATCTACTCGGACAGTAGCTTGCTTTAAAATTAAAAGAAAGAAGAGATTTTCAAATAATATGTCGTCTATTACAATAGATTTAAATATCTGTTTACAAAATCCCAACAGCTCAGTCATCTGTGACAACAGATGGAAATGTCTATTTGATAACTAAATCAGAAACATCATCTATTACAACAGAAATCAATATCTGTTTGAAAATTTTCAATAGCTCAGTCATCCGTCATCATAGATGAAAATGTCTATTTGATAATTAAATCAGAAATGTCATCTGTTGCAACAGATATTATTGTCTTTTTGAAATTCTCCAACAACTCAATTGTTTGTTGCAATAGATTTCATTACAATTAATTTAGGAGGAACTAGGGATGAAAGAATGAGCTCCTCATTAACTTAATGTTAAGATTAATAATAGTACCTACATCGATCTAGGTGGAATGAGGGATGAATGAATAAGCTCACAGGGTCAACTACAAATCCAAATGAGTCATTGCATTTGCATGGTATTAGTATTGCGTTCATCTCGATCCGAGTCATCGATCGATCACTCTGAGTTGAAATGAGTTCTCATTAACTTAATGTTAAGATTAATAATAGTACCTACATTGATCTAGGTAGAACTAGGGATGGATGAATGAGATCAAAGGGCCAACTACAACTTCAATTGAGTCTTTTGGTAATTACATGATGAGATGGTACTGCATTCATCCCAACAAAAGTCATCGATCGATCAATCTAAGATGAACTAATTCTTACTACCTCACATGTTCAACTAATACCTTAATTGAATGATTTGGGACTAGAGGTGAGTTCTCATAGGGTCAACTACAACTTTAATTGAGTCTTTTGGCAAATGCATGATGAGACGAGACTACGTTCCTCCCGATAAGAGTCTTCGATCGATCACTCTGAGCCGAACCTATTCTTACTACCTCATATGTTCAACTAATGCCTTAATTGATTAATCTAGGACTAGGGGTGAATTCTCATAATGTCAACTACAATAGATGATAGTGCCTATTTGATAATTTACAACAGATGGGTAATCTGTCGCAACAGATGACTTAAACTGTTTGATAGTTTACAACAAATTCAGGATTTGTCACAACAAATGACGTAATCTGTTTGATAGTTTACAACAGATGCATAATATATTGCAACAGTTACACAATCTATTTGATTTAATCCAACAGAAAAGACATTTATTGCAACAGGTTGAACATTTGTTTATATATAATTCAATTGAGTTCATATGTTAGACTAATACCTTAATTGAATGTGAGTTCTCGTAGGGTCAACTACAACTTCAATTTAGTCTTTTGGCAATAGCATGATGAGACGATGTCGCGCCCTATTTTTACCTGAGGTCAAAACGAGCACGACATTATGGATTCTAAAAGAATGAAAATTGTACAGAGTCGCCACCTTATTTTAAGGGAAATAAGAAAAACCTATTGAAGTATTAACATGCGATTAATGTTTAGTCTGCGAAAAACCAATTGAGATTCTAGGTAAGGGTTCAAGTTATTCCGAAGGGAAGGGGTTAGGCATCCTTCAAAATCCACAAGTGTGGTACCCAGCTAGACTAAATTTTCCAAAGATGGAGGAGGTATAAAAAATAATGTAAAAGAGTATGTATTAAATATAAATAAATGTTTAAAACTATGTAAAGGTATATGTATATTAAATATATAACTAAAATACATTATTATGAAACACAGGTAAAAGATATGTATATAAAATGTATAAATTACATGTGAAAAGAAAAGTATTTTGTCGTGTGAAAGAAAGTATATCTTGATATATCATGAAGAGAAAGGGAAAAATAATGTTCTTTGTTTGATTAAAGTTTATGAAAAAGTAAAAGGTTTACTTTAACAAAAAAATATCACAATGTTATGATGTCAAAGTATGTAAACTAACTCGATTAATTTAATTTATTAGTGTAATCGTTAACGACCTAAGTTTGCATAAACGCGAGATGAAGTTGTATAAAGAAAATTCCGTCCAACACGCCAAAAATAAAGTTTTCACTATAATAACATTGTACAAATATAAAAATACAATACAAAATTAAAAGGGCCTCTTTGAATGCAACTCTCGACGAGTAATTCAAATAACCTGTATAAATACTTGTAAAAATGTTAGTAACGAATAAATAATAATCAAAATAAATTGAACAAGTATGTGTGTATATAAATATTTAAAAAGATATTTCTTTTGTTAAAAAGTGGGCTCAGATAAAGTCATGATGCGAAATGGTTGCTCAATTAATTGGCCGTCCTAAATCGTTTTGCTACGAAGTGGTTGCTCAATTAATTGGCCGTCCTAAATCGTCTTGTCAAAATCTGAATTGTAAAATCTTGTATTGTTATAAAGTTTCATCATCGTCCAAAAAATATTTTTATTACGTATTTGTATATGTAAAATCTGTCTTTTGTTTACGGAGGCCTCAAAATTAATAATAATTTTTTCATTGGCCATATATGTGTAGTATCTTGTCCATTATCAGTCAAATAAAAAATGTAAATGACAAATAATATCCAAAATCAATGCCTAATGCAAAATAGAACCAGACCCAGTGACAAAAATAATCAAAGCGGAGCAAAATAGCAGTAACAACAAAAGTAACCAAATAAATTATTAAGAAAACCCATGGCCAACTCCAGATCTAAATAATTCAGACGAAAACAAGCATAACAAGAATATTATAAGCATCAAAAGTAAACAAAGGCACCAACCAACACCGCTACTTCAATGACGATAAAACACCAGAGCAGTGGGTTATTTTGTGCCAATTTTTTGCAGTAAATCTACGATTGAGAGGAGGTATCGCCGGAGCTCTTCCCAGAGGAGAAACAACAATGCAAGTGAAGGGAAAAAGGGGAGGGGCAGCACGTTCATGGCTCATCGGAGCTGGCCGGCCATGACTCAGCGAGACAGCCATGGAGTTGGTTTTACATCGGAGGAGAGGGGCAGCGCGTGGTGCACTTTTTGGTGATGGTGGGTCACCCGCCGGTGACCAACTCCAACGGGAAGAATCAAAATAGGAGAAAGTGAAGTGTGGTTGTACGAGAGGGAGAGAGAAAGTTAGGCAGATCTATATGTTGTATGTCTGTGTTGCGTGTTATGTGAGAAAGAAAAATAATGGAGGGGGGCTGATTTTAGGTTGGAGTTTGTCGCCGGAGCTCCGACAGTGAATGATTTGCGAAAAGAAGAGAGATTAGGTAGAGAGAGAGAGTGCTAATGTTTGTGTGTGTTAGTGCGTGAGTTTTTGTGTGTGTTTAGTATGTGTACTGTTTATATATATTTTTTGCGTGTGTTTTGAAGAGAAAAATAGAAAAATGGAATAAATAAAATATGTTTGTGTATTTATGAATATGTGTGGATTTGCAAAGGAAAAAATATTTATGAGTTGTAAAAAATAAATATATGTGTATTTTAAAAGAGAGGAAAGAAATGAACAAAACAATGTGTGTCCTCCCAGCACCTATTTATACAAAAAATTGAGCACCCCTTTTATCCAATGGATAAAGGGGTGTCCTCTCTTTTTATAATAGAACACCCTTAGGTCCTTAAGTTATTGGTCAAAGAATTTTCATCCTTTTGACCAACGGACAAAGTAATTATTCAAAGGATAGTGTCATTGAGTGGTCGTTGTCAGATGTGACAAGACAACACTGAGTGGTCATTGTCGGACGTGACAAGACATTATTGTGTAGTCGTTGTCGGATGTGATAAGACATCGAATTATTATACTGCACAAAAATAATTGATCCAACTCAGCGTTTGCGGACTGTAAAATATAGATGTTAAATGAAAAAATGTAAAGAATATTAAAATTATTAAAATATAATTAATTTAAAAATACTGTAATATATATATATAACGTCATATCGTGCACGTGCACAAATATTTGTAAAATAATAAATTAATAAGAATAAGAAAAATTATTAATAAATTATAAAGAGTAAAAAATTCTAAAGTAAGGATGAAAATTAATAATTTGTTATTAATTGTAAAAAATATGTGAAAGTTGTATTTTGTGACCTTTAACGGTCAGAAAGCCTGAATATATTATTTTTAAGCATGAAGAGCAAAAATTGAGTGTCAACAGACGGTACTGCATTCCTCCCGACCAGAGTTGGCGATCGATCACTCTGAGCCGAACCGATTCTTACTACCTCATATGTTAGACTAATATATTAATTGATTAATCTAGGACTAGGGTACTAATACCTTAATTGAATAATCTAGGACTAGAGGTGAGTTCTCATAGGGTCAACTACAACTTCAATTGAGTCTTTTGGCAATTACATGATGAGACGGTATTGCATTCCTCCAGACCAGAGTCGTCGATCGATCACTCTGAGCCAAACCGATTCTTACTACATCATACGTTAGACTAATTCCTTAACTGATTAGTCTAGGACTAGGGTACAAATACCTTAATTGAATAATCTAGGACTAGGGGTGAGTTCTCATAGGTAAACTATCGATTAATCTAGGATTAGTGGTGAGTTCTCACAGGGTCAGCCACAACAGATGGCAGCGCCAATTTGATAATTACAACATATGGGTAATCTGTTGTGACATATGACAATCCATTTGATAATTTACAATAGATGGGTAATCTGTCGCAACAGATGACTCAATCTGTTTGATAATTTACAACAGATTCGTGATATGTTGTTACCTAATCTGATTGATAATTTACAACAGATGAGAAATCTGACGCAACATGTTGAACATTTATTTTTTACAACTTCAATTGAGTTTATATGTTATACTAATAGTACCTAAATTGATTAATCTAGGACCAGGGGTGAGTTTTCATAGGGTCATCTGGGGTCTTGGGTCACCTAGAGTACTCGGTCAACTACAACTTCAATTATTTTTATACAATTTCAATTGAATTACCCTTTTGGCAATTGCATGATGAGAGGGTTAAAAATTATGCATATATTTTATGATTTTAAAAATAATTAAGATCAATTCAGACCAAATTAACATTTTCAAAACTACTTGTTATTCTTTTCCAAAATACAAATCAACCCATACAAAATGTTTCATCATTTCAACTCTCGAGGTATCGCTCTTTATCTCTTATTCTCACTCAATAATACAATACAGACAACAACTACTTAACATATTTGCTCAACCCTCCACAACAGGTCATTTTTCTTCTCATTTTCGACCATATAGGTGTTATTTTTGACTTCATTCTTGCTTGTATCAGTCATTTTCTTTGTCTTTATAGGCAACAGAGTTCGAGAAGAGCTCTATATTTGTTGTTTTTTTTCTAAAAAATAAGGTCTTTTAAGTTAATGATGAAAAATAAAACTTTTAGTTGTATTATCTTCGAGAATGGATTTACAATTTTGAGTTTTGATGGTAAAATCGTAGGAAGAACTCGAGAAATCCCTAGTTTCCATCGCAGTATTCCATTGACTGTCGTGGTATTATTAGATAATATTTGTGGTCGTCGTGGTGACACTAGTGGTGGCATTGGTTGGTGGTGTTTGTGGTGGTTGTTGGTGGTGTCGATATTCGTAGTGTTTGTTTGTTTGTTGGCATTGGTTGGTGGTGTTTGTAGTGGTGGCTGTTGGTGTGTCGGTATTCGTGGTGTTTGTAATATATTTTTTAAAATCTATGCATACATCAATTGTAATATAATTTTTCTTTTTCTTGTCTGTAGGTAAAACATGTCTTCTAAAAGAAAAGAAAGTGAAAGTGGATCAGCGTCAGACCACTAAAAAAAGGTTACAGTACAGAGGGATTCGGAGGAGCTTCCTGAACAATCTCAGTCAGGAAAAAGTAAAACTGAGGAGAGATGTGAAAACAACATTGAGGGAGGTGGACAAGGGTCCATAGATGGTGATGAAGAAAATGAAAGTGAGAAAGAGGAGGAATTGGAGAGTGAGAAACAGAAAGAGGATGATCATCAACATGATGATAATGGATCACCGATGGGGCGTGAGTTAATATCGACATCCCATCATGATCCTGTCAAAACTTTTAGTATTGACAGGTTTCAAGTTGCGATGCCGATAAATAACCCAGAAGGAAAACAACTAACTGGTCAAATTGTACTTAAATGTTAGATGAAGAAATTTTTTGAACATTTTACGAAAATTATGAAGAATGAAAACATAGGCATACTTTTTAAGAAGAGCTACTTTGGATGCTTTCTCGAGCTACCTGAGGACCCCTATGCCCGTATCCGTTTCCCTATGACAATGGTACATGGTCTTCTCAAGTGCAGGATCAAGTACACGGGGCATGATAAAGATCCGGAGGAGGGGGGCAAAAAGAAGATGGATGAAATTTGGATCAACTACTGTGGCATGCATGTTTGTTTTGGCTTGCAAGAGTTTGCCATAGTGACAGGCTTGAAATGTCATCACCCCGCAAAAGATCCAAGGCAAGAAAATGCAAGGAAAAAATAGATGGGTTGTTTGACATTGCTCAACGTGGCTACAAAGCATGGGATTTATTGATAGATGTCGAGGATAAAACCATACCAAAGCATTACAGGGAGCAATTGTGCTTTGTTTGATTTGCCCGTTCGGTTATATTGGCAAGAGATGTCAACAGGGTCATAGAAGATGATTTGTTGGCGCGTAATGAGGATTTCGATACATTCAAAAATTATCCCTGGGGATATGTCAGCTTCTACTTGACTGTCCAATATTTAGTAACAAAGCTATCCCCAGGGACGACCACATTATACGGCTTTCCTTGGTCTTTCATGGTAAAATTAATTGTACTCATCCATTAATTTATATTGATTATAGTTATTATGATTTTTTTTTGCTTGCTTCCAGTTTACATTTCTTAGGCTTGGGCATTTGAAGCCATTCCTCTCCTTCGAAAACAGTTAATGGATTACCCGGATGAGGTTTCTCATCCAAGGATGTTTAGGTGGTTGGCTGCAAAGAGCAACACCAATATTAAGGAGGCTGATCTCTTTAACCCTCCGGATGATGCAGTACGTCTTCTTTAAGAAAAATAATTCTACTCAAAGATAAGAAAGATATTGAACAGATGTTATATCTAGTGCAACAGATGTTATATCTGATACACCAGATGGGACATCTGTTGCGATAGGGTATATCTTGCATCAGATTACCCATCTGTTGCTTTGGTTCTCTGAACTCGACTCCTAAAAGATTAACCATCTATTGCAAATTATGCAACAGATGTTTAATCTGATAACATATTGTTCATCTGTTGTGACATACAGATCATCTGTTACATAATAGATTATCCGTTTTGTGTAACTATTGCAACAGATGATTGATATTTTGTATCAGATTATCCATGTGTTGCTCTGTTTCTCTGAACCAGACTCAAATGGATTTTAACCATATATTGCAACTATGCAACAGATGGGTCTTTTTTTTTAAAACGTAGCCCAACTATGAAAATTATTATATCATATGATTTAAATGCATCTGTCTTTTTTTTTTATATAGGTTGTGCATCCATGAATCGTGCTTACTAAGGAGGAGTCAATGATGACTTCTTATATTACTCTAGGTCATGTTGATACTATAGCAGGCCCAATAGTGGAGTTAATAAAGAAGGAATTGGCTAGGGCAACAACCATAAGAAGAGCAGTTAGGAAATGTCAGCCTAATGTTGAGGCTCTTCATGACCAACCTTTCACTATGGCAGATACGGGTGCTTCTTCTGGTGAAGTTGTTGGTGTCGGTGGCAGGCATGCTGATGCTGCTACCACTCGTGATGATGAGCATGTTTATGGTCAAGAAAGAATAAATATATTTGAGAACACCCATTTTCGCCCTTACACAGGTCCCTCTCACCCCTCTTTACCCTCGTGTATGAGTGCAAGGACAGACAGGATAAACTCTTTAAAAGAGTAGAGGCTATCTCTAAAGCTATCAAGGAATTCAAATTCAAGAGGTGTGTCATACCATCCAAGAAGGTGAGAGAGCCACACACCCCTACAGTGTTGGTTAGGAGAAAGAAAAGAACAATTAGAGACGTACTCTCCGCTTGGAAATCAAAAGAAATTGCAATTCCTTCCTCTCCAAAAGTTGTTAAAGTTTAGGGGCCAGTCAAGAAGGTAGACATATACGCTAAACTTGGCGCCAAAGAAAAAAGGGATCTGCGACAGACCAAGAATGCCAAGCCAGGCGCACCAGATTATCCCAGGCCTCCCTTTTCTCCCCAAGACTTCCAGACTATGACTGATATGTGTATGCCGTACGAGGACAAGGCAAGTTTACTTTTCCTAACCTAGCCCTTCTAATCTACCCCATAAAGAAGAAGTTACGCAACAGATTTCATATTTATTGCAACAGCTGGGTATACTGGTCCAACTGGTAGTGGTTCTATTGCAACTTATTAGCCATCTGTTGCATAAGTTGCGTTGGATTATTGATTCAGAGAACCCTATGCAACAGATGGACCATCCGTTGCATCTTTACAATTACTAACCTATTTAAAAATTGACTTCTTATCTCACAGTATGTTGACATAATTCTCTGCCTCATGAGGAAAAGACAATAAATGTACCAAGAAGCTTATGACGCTGCCAATAAGATAATGGACCTCGACTTCTGCAAGAAGCTCAAGGATAGGTACAATCAACTCATTGGAGAGGCGTCAGCCCTTGGTGTGGGACTTGATTTCCTAGTTCCTACGTTGGTCTTGGATGAAGAAGAAATGATAAAATATGTTAGAGGAAATAGGCCAAATCCATACGACAAGAGCTGGACCGAGGAAAGAAGGATTTTTCCAGTCATTAGCGTGAATTACATGCATTATCGGGCTGTTTAGATACTACTCGAGGAGGGAAAGATCAATGTTTATGACTCTAACATACCTATCGTCAACGATTTCGATCTTTTTCTCCTCGTGGAGCTACTGATGGTGCTGTTGCCTATCTTTTTGAGAGAGAGTAAACTGATGAATCATTTGCCAAAGGAAGTGTTGATGAAGAAACCATGGGATTTTGAAGGTCAAAACAAGGGAATGATCCTTCCAAAAGATGATAGCGAGCGGCTCGCTCTCAAAATTATTGGTTGTCGCTCTCAAAATTATTGGTCATCTACTGACTGTCGTTCTCAAAATTATTGGTCGTCTAGACACAGGTCTCTATGGAGATAATTTTCACCGCATTGTATAAATCTAGCACAATCAAAGAATGGAAATCAATGTCCAATACATATATAGAAGATAATTTAACAATAATCATCGATCTCAATAAAATAATTTACAATAATTTTTTTTATAACAAAATAACACAAATTATTAATCAATTATAAACAAATAATCTTGAATCAAACTTTGAATAGTTGCAAACTGTGCATATATATTAATATGCACACATGTCATCCATGAATGTTATATAACAAAAAAAAAAAAAAAACTAAACGATGAATTAAAAAAAAGTCTTAGAGAATAAAATAAGAGTTTTATTAGAAAGTTAGTTTATATAGAAAAAAGTTAATTGAAATTCAGCTTTATCTAGTTTCGAGTTTGTTTTCAATTCAAATTTTAAAAAATATGTGACTTTTAATTCAAATTCAAAATTCAAAAATATCTAACCAATTTTTAGCAAATTTTATCTTAATCTAAAGAGTAAGCTTTATCTAGTTTAGATTTTGTTTTCAATTCAAATTTAAAAGAATCTGGGACTTTCATTTTAAATTAAAAATTCCAAAATATCTATCTAATTTTTAGCAAAGTTTATCTTAATCTAAAGAGTAATTTTAAAAATAAATTATCTTTAAAAATAAAGTTTATTTTTTTATAGCTTCAATTTAAAAGTATATAAAATATTTAAAACTAAATAAGTTTTTGTTAACTTTTCTTTTATGTGTACACTGTTTTGAGAAAACTTTATCTTTTGTACACTATTTTTAGAAAACGTTATCTTTTAAAATAAATGTTATATTTTTATTATTGTAATTTTGAAGTATAAAAGACGTAGAATATTCATCTTAAAGATATCATCTCTCAAAATACTTACGCATAATTGATTTATGTTTAATTCTTTTTTTTCAATCTTTAAAATAAATAAACAATCTATATATAGCGGGAGATGATGGAAAATTAAGTGAGGGGTGAAGAATTTAAGTTGGTTTGGGTTTGTTAATTTTTCTTTTGGTCTTTCTTCCTATATTATCATTTTATTTTATACTATTGTTTTTTTAGAAGAAAATTTAAAATGTGGTTGTCATATTATTATTATTATTATTATTATTATTATTATTATTATTATTATTATTATTTTAATAGTTTTTTTATCTTTCCCTAATATGTAAATAAATTATATTTAAATATATTTTATAACATTTAAATTTTATAAGAGATAAGTTTGAAATAGTATATATCTATTAGAACTCTTTAATTGTTTGTTTCTATTTTTAAGATAATGAAAAACTTTTTTGTAAAAGGATAATTTATTCAAATTCAAATATTTAATTTTTTAAGTCAAAATTTTATTACAATATTTTTAACTTTATCTTAAAATATTTTTTAATTTTATCTTAAAAATTGCCACGTGGCTATTTTAATAGCTTGACACGTGGCATCTTGTCTTGTTTATGTTTTGCTTTTATATATGTATAGATTTTTGTAATATATTTTAGACCATATATTTTAAATATTTTTCTTTTCTTTTTAATCAATTTTCACATTCACTTAAACCGCCATATAAATTAGAACATCTAAAGGAATACTATTCAATTTTAATGAAGTTTCATATATACGGATATGACGTCGATATTCTAGGAAGTTATTCAGCATCGTTGGATTCATGGGTTTTAAGAGAAGAGAAAAATGATGAAGGTACTTAGGGTGTGTTTAGGAAAATATTTTTCTATCAAAAATATTTTTCACGCAAATATTTTTTTAATAAAAAATGTTGTTTCTTCCTCATTTATTTTTCCTGTATTTAGTAACAAACTCATATTATTATCCTAAAAATATTTGTACACTCAAAATAGTGAAAACATATAGAAGTTGTTTGGTAGAGTGTATAAGATAACTGAATAGAGTATATTAGTAATGTTGGAATTAGTAGTGCTACGATTAGTAATACTGAGATTATTTTTTTTTGCAGTGTTTGGTTTAATGTATTAAAAACAATATGTATTGTTATATTTTAAAAAGAATATTGTTTGTTTACAAAAATATCCTCGACATACAATAACTTTGTATATTTACTTTGCAAAGCTTTATTAGTTAAAAAAAATAAATCAACAATATAACTATAGTAATAACTTACTTTGGAATTTTAAGATTTAATCATTCACTTACAAGATTTTTTTGGTTATCTTTACTAGATTTGTTCATTATTTGTTCGTTGTTCGCACTTTGTGGTGTTTCTTAAGTTGGAGAAGGGTGCGTGTAACTTTTAAATGAAACAATTGAATCGTTGTTAACATAAAATTGTGTTCTGTAAAGTGTTAAATATTATTTAAAAAATTATTTTTATTTGTGATTTGTTCTATTTACAAAATTAAAGCTTTATGCAATCATGTAATTTGTTTTTGGGCTTTGATCAATAAGTATTTTTTAAGTTAATGCTGTAGTTTTTCTTATGATTAAAATTATTTGGAGGGATATTATCATCTTGAAAATTGAAAAGAAATAACTCACATTGAATAAATTTAAAAAGATTTAGAAAACATTTTTTAAAAAATTGAGGACATTTTTGTCTTTATTCATATTTATCCATGGATTAGTAATCCCACCAAATACCCTATAATACTATGCAGCATGTATAATTAATCCATGTATTACTTATACATTGCTTCTTATTTGCTACCAAACATTATATTAATTTATCTCATATTTTAATACATGAATTAGAAAAATAATCTCCCCTACCAAACGACTTCATAGGGTAGAGTGATAGATATGTAATGGGTGAGCGGAGGACAAGGGCTTGCGGTGGGGGTAAAGGTGTGGAGGTGAGAGTGGAGCCGGATAAAAAATTGGGGAGGGGGTGGGTTGGAGGTGAAGGTGTTGGGGTAGAAAAAATTTTAATTTTAATTTTTGAAAAAAAATAAATTTTAAAAGTTTGGGTTGAATTTTTTGGGCCCTAAAATTGGGATAGATCCATGAGAAATTTGATTAGATAGATATGGTATAGATCAAAATGGGACATCAAAAGAATTGACTGCTGAGTCGTATGAGGTAAGAAATTCTCAAGTACGATTCTAAGGGAAGGAATTGAACTACCTATTTCCACTGGGGAGAACAGGTCATTCAGCAGGGAGATTCTGAAATTGCAGAGGTTTAGTTCGATCAAGCCACTGAGTATTAAAAACAGGCGAGTAATGGGGTAAAACAAATTTAAATTTCTTTAAAAAGTTTTTAAAACATATATATATATATATATATATATATATATATTCATTTTAGGTGGTGAATGATAGGAATGAGTGATCACGAGAGTGGTAGAAAATATCGTCACTTATTTCTCATATTTTTATTAAGAAGTGATTTTTTTTATTTTAAAGAAATTTATTTTTCTATGAAAAATATTGTTCAAAAATTTTAACCAAACGAATATAAGAAAGTAGGATAACATTTTCGTAAAATATTTTCTTTCCCACCCATCACACCTTTAGAACAGGCGGTTGTTGTTACTTTTTAACGTTGTTTATCTTTTACCACAAGATATATGAGTCTGTACTTGCACCTGCTCAACATATACTTTTTTTTATGATACAAAGAAGAGAAAATACATAAATATAATCCTAAACTTGATATTAAATTATAATTTTGATCTCAAAATTTAACAGTACACAAATATGATCTTTAACTATTCAATACTGCACAAATATGACCTCCGATCCTACATGGCAAAATGCGTGTTCAACACGCAAAATTGAGTACGTCCAACTTAAAATCTAAAGGTATAATACATAAATATGACCTTAAACTTTGATAAATATGACCTTTATCTATTCAAAACTGCACAAAATGACCTTTAAATGACTTTTCACTATTATTTTTTCATTATTTTCGACTCAAAGAAGAAAATGACATCTAGTTTCTTTTGTCACTGCGGAAAAAGAGCAATATTGAAGATTTATTAATTAGATGGGTCAGCCTTATACGAAAAAATCATACGGGTATGTATATATATTATAAAGCAGAGGGCGAATTTAAGTTATATAATATATCTAAATATAATTTATTTAAATATTAAATTAAAGATGAAACTATACTAATAATAAAAAAATGATAGTTTTAACAAAACGTTATTAAATTAACGTTATTACAATGTTGTTAAATTAACGTTATTAAAACATTATTAAATTAATGCAGGGGCGGACCTACGTGGTTGCCACGGGGTTCACTCGAACCCCCTCGGTAAAAAAGTTACGTTATATATATAAGGTAGAAAATCTATATTTATATACATATATTAATGTTGAATCACATGAAACAAGACACTTAGATAGTCCAGTGGTGTTATTTGCTATTTTAGGGCGCTTCCTTCAGCCTACTGTGCGGGTTCAATTTTTTAATTTAAAAAAAAACTAGGTTTTGCTGCTATAGAAATAATAATAATAATAGTAAAAAAAAAAGCGACGCTTTTTTAACACAAAAAGCAAAACTTTGACAGTGCACAAATATGACCTTTAACTATTCAAAATTGCACAAATATGACCTCCCTCCAAGTCAACCCTTCTAACGATGTGGCACCGTGTGATTGGATTACCTTTCTACGTATGTGCGAGTGAAACGCACGCATGGGATTGCAAAGTCGGAAGTCAAATTTGTTCGGGTTTTGAATAGTTAAAGGTCCTATTTGTGCACTATCAAAGTTTAAGGTCAAAGTTATAATTTGATGTCAAGTTTAAGGTTATATTTATGTATTAACTCTACAAATAAATTTTAAAAAGTTAATTAATTTTTATATGCTTTAAAAATTTTAAATTGTTAATTATAATGATATATAATTTTTTTATATTGATTTTAGATAATATTTGTTACTCTTGTCGTTTTAATTTATGTGACACTAATTAAATTTAGAGAGTCAACTAAAATTTTATATAATTTAAGATTTTTTTATGATTTTTAAATATGTTAAGTTGTTAATTATTGTGATTTACAATACTTATTGATAATTATTTTTTTCAAATAATATATGTTATCCCCTTTGATTTATATAGTACTGACAGAATTTATGAGGCAATCAAATTTTTATATATGTTTAATTTTTTAAATATTATTTGAATTTAATATTATTTTTAAATATATATTTATTAAAAAAATAAGCTAAATAAATTAAAACGGAATTAATAATAAAAAATTATATACGGGTGTAATAGATGGTCGACAAGCATATCCACCATCACCTGCTTATCCACCACTTATAATAGAGTAGAAATATTATGTTGTACCTTTTTTGTGGCGTCATTGCTTATATGCAAAACTAATCCCGTGTCATTAAATGATAGTGTGTACATAAGGGTAAAAACTTATCTAGAGGATGTTTATGCCTAGTGAAGTTAAGGTAACCATATAAGTTTTATTTTTTAAAAGAAAATTAAAAAAAATAAAAAGCAATAAATTTAATTACCTAAAAGGAAGTAAACTTAGTAGTAGCGAATTAATGACGAAAGACGTAGGGTTGGTGAAAAATGTTTCTTTCTTTAATTTCCTGCATGTCTTTTTCTTTTTTTAATTTTTTTGCTCATTTGCTTCTTGCCCTGACTTAATTCTCAAATTTTATCTCACTCAATTAGGGCTGTTAACAGGGTCGGGTCAACCCAGAACCGTCCCATCACAATTAAACGGGTTGTGGGCCGGTTTGGTTTCGAGCCAGGTTTAACGGGGTGATCTGATTCCGGGCCCAATAGTAAATTTTCAAGAAACAACCCGGGACCGTACCACAACACCTAATCCGGTCCAATCCGCCTAAATCACGTCAAAATCGGTCCAAAATCTGATCAAAATAATAAAAAAAAGTTTTTTCTCCAATATACACTATATATACCCACCTATATACATTTTAAATACGTTAAACAATATATATACACTATATATATAGTATATACTACATTAAAATTTAAAAAATATATACACAATTACACATGTAATCGTGTATATGACTATATGTTAGTTAAATATATATACTACTTTAAATAAAACATATACTACAAGATATATACTACAATATATATGCTAATTTATAAAAAATATACACATGTACACGTTAAATATATACTATTTTACAGTCTATAGAAAATATATACACATATATACGTACCATTCAATATACTAGTTTAGCTGCACATGCCTCGCACGTGTAATTTTTTATTATTTAAAATTAAACGATTTTATCTATTACTAAGGTTTTTAATGAAGTACAAAAAGTTCAAAACAGATATTTTATAGTAAACACATATATATATGAGAAAAATAATTATGTTGTTAGATTTGAACATACGAGAATATCAAATCTAGAAATCAAAATTCACAAATAAAACAGATGTAATAATGCATGATGTGTACTCCCAAGCTAAAGAAAAAATAATAAGCCATGACAACTAATAGAAAAGAAAAAACAACTCAAAAAAAAAGAGAAATAGAATAACACACTAACCTAGCGGATAACAATTACAATGGTTGAAGAAAACATAAAATACAAGCGTGGGACGGAACAATATATGGTAATATAAAAATATGTTGAAAATTAAACTTAGTCCTAGTTTAAGAAAAAAAACTTACCATATTTTAAAGTCCTAATCCATTACCATATTTTAAAATCCTAACCCACATTTTCTAGGATTCAAAATTATATATATATATATAATAATTGGAGAAAAAAAAGTGAAAAGACGATTTTGTCTATTGTAAAGTGTTTTAATGAAGGACAAAAAGTTCAAATCACTTTTCTAATGACTTTCACACTTTTAATATATTATAAATATGTACTACTTTAAATAAAACATATACTACAATATATACACACACTGTATATATAGTTATATACTAATTTATAAAACATATACACATATATACGTTAAATATATACTACATTAGAGTCTATATAAAATATATACACATATACATACCATTCAATATGTGTAATACTTTAAGACATATACTACAAGCTATATATTATAATAAATATACTGATTTATAAAACATATACACATGTATACGTTAAATATATACTACTTTAGAGTCTATAGAAAATATATACACATATATACGTACCATTCAATATATGTACTACTTTAAAACATGTATTACAAGATATATACTACAATATATATACTAATTTATAAAATATATACACATATATACGTTAAATATATACTACTTTAGAGTCTATAGAAAATATATATACATATATATGTACCATTTAATATATGTACTACTTTAAAAAATATACATACAACATATAAACACTATATATATATACTAATTTATAAAACATATACACATGTATACGTTAAATATATATTACTTTAGAGTCTATAGAAAATATATACACATATATACGTACCATTCAATATATGTACTACTTTAAAACATGTATTACAAGATATATACTACAATATATATACTAATTTATAAAATATATACACATATATACGTTAAATATATACTACTTTAGAGTCTATAGAAAATATATATACATATATATGTACCATTTAATATATGTACTACTTTAAAAAATATACATACAACATATAAACACTATATATATATACTAATTTATAAAACATATACACATGTATACGTTAAATATATATTACTTTAGAGTCTATAGAAAATATATATACATATATATGTACCATTTAATATATGTACTACTTTAAAAAATATACATACAACATATAAACACTATATATATATACTAATTTATAAAACATATACACATGTATACGTTAAATATATACTACTTTAGAGTCTATAGAAAATATATACACATATATATGTACCATTCAATATATGTACTACTTTAAGAATTATACATACAACATATAAACACTATATATATACTAATTTATAAAACATATACATATGTATACGTTAAATAGATACTACTTTAGAGTCTATAGAAAATATATACACATATATATGTACCATTCAATATATATGTTCTACTTTAAATAAAATATATACTACAATTTATATACTACAGTATATACACACACTATATATATAGTTATATACTAACTTATAAAACATATAAATATGTATACATTAAATATATACTGCTTTAGAGTCTAGAGAAAATATATACACATATATACGTACCATTCAATATATGTACTACTTTAAAACATATACTACAAGATATATACTACACTATATATACTAATTTATAAAACATATACACATGTATACGTTAAATATATACTACTTTAGAGTCTATAAAAAATACATACACATATATGTACTACTTTAAAAAATCTGCTACTTAATATAATAAATTAATAATACTTGATAGTAAATTAGTAATATATTAAAATGAAGTATTTAATTTAAACTAGAAATTCAATTTAAATCATTAAATGGAAAAAATTACAAAGTAAGGAGTGAATGAATGTTATATTTTATTGATTGCAAAATGCAAAATGATTCAAAATTTATAATGTACATGAATGAAAAATCTACAAAGTTTTCATCATTTTCCCCAACTCATCCATGTTAATATTAACGGGAATTTGCATAGGATAGTTAAAGTCAATGGGAGCAAAATCATGCATTGGACTTGATTGTGCTGAGTTTTCCCTTGAAGTCATAATTTCTTCAAGATTCTGTTCGTCTTTCGGCTCCACCTCCATTTCTTGATTTATTCGTTCTGCTCTAATCCAATCTCTAAGGTAAACTAGAACATTCATAGCATTGTTTCCCAATGAGCGTCGGTTGTCTCCAAGCTGTTGTCATCCCTGACTAAAAGTGCTCTCCGATGCAACAATTGGCATTGGAACATTCAATATATCTCTAGCTAATCTTGAAAGTATAGGATATTGTGTTTAATTATTCTTCCACCAATCTAACGCGTTGATCCGTTGTCTACGATCCTCTATCGACGTTCGAAGATAATACTTAAGCTCTTCGCGAGAAACTATTGTGTAAGTTCTCTCCTCAAAACTGTTCCAAACATTTAAATCATAAAAGTAATCAGGAAAATCACTATGTGCCGGTTTTTTAGAAGATGATGGCTCTTTGGGAGGATGAGGAGCGAAAATTGGAGTGATATTTGTCGGTAAAGCTAAATCAAGTAAATCAACATAATGGTTATATAATTTATCTATATAAATGTTCGCATCACTCATAGTTGTATACAAATCTGGTTGTTCTAGTTCTTCATCATCAGAAGCATTGTTAGTATTTATCTCTAAGTTAGAATAAATAACAGTACTAAAGTAGCACATAATAGTATATTTCATACATGGATTTAGTATAGCACCAACCAAGTAAATAGGGGAAATCAAAAAAAATATTTTTAAAATTTTGCAAACATAGCACGAACAGCTTCTTTGTAACCTTCTTTATTCTTATATTCTTTGAGCAAAGCAGAAATATCGGCTATATATGATAAAATATTACAAACAGTAGTATAATAAGCACCGAAAAATTCAACTGTAGCTATATAATTTTTTTCAAAAACTTAACAATATCATCAATTATAGTCCAATAAGAATCATGTAGCATAATTCAATCGAATCAGCAAATGAACCATAATGTTGGTTAAAAGTTAGTGTAATAGGAACTCTATTAGCATGACAAGTTTTTAAATAATCATACGTAGCATTCCATCTAGTATCACATTCTTTAGACATCAATATCGGTCTAAGTCCATTTTCTTGATATTTAACTTTAAATTCTCTAATTCTTTTTCTTCGATTATTTCCTTGAATAAAGCAAACAACAAGTCGGATTTTTTCAATATAAAGCTCAAAAAATTCAAGATCATCTCTTAAAATTAAATTATATATATGACAAGCACACTTAACATGATATATTTCAGGTAACGACGGAGAGAGCTTAGCTTTTAACTTTATAATAACAGTCTTGTTGTTAGAAGCATTATCAAAAGCAATACATAAGACTTTTTTTTCAAAACCATAAAATTCTGCAACTTTACTAATCGAATCAACAATAAATTCTCCAGTATGTCTACGATTTTTATCATACAAAAAAGCAAGAATACGTTTTTGCATAACATAATTACTATCTATCCAGTGACAAGTAAAGGCTAATAACCATTTTTATTAACAATACGACCAAGATCAAAAGTTAGAGCCATTCTACATTGAATATTTTTTAACAATATAGATAAATAAAAAATATATTGTGAATGAAGTCTAAAAATATCGGTCCGACAAGTACTTTAGGAATACCATTAAACATAGGATTATAAATTTCTTGAATATAATGAATAAACGCATCCAAAGAACGAAAACTGAAAGATAAACAACCCACAACTACCATTTTTGTTATTTCTTCCCGGTCCCTATATTTATTATAATTTTGAATTACCTGACCTGTTGCTGGGTCCATTCTAGTTTGTGTTGGTCCACCAACAGCCTCACCACCTTTTGTAATAAATAACTCTGTTTCGTGATTATCATTTATATGTCTCATTAACGTACCCGTACCTCATTGCTTGCCTCCACTTTTATGCTTATATACTTGTTGACAAATATTGCATTGCACTTCAATATCTCCTATACGTGTAAAAAATTATCATGCAATACTAGTTGTTCTACAAGCTCTTGGGGCACAGGGAGGACGGGGAGGGTGATTAACCGATTCAGATCTAACGTTAGCATTTCCTACTGCGGGTGTTTCACCAATATTTTCATCATCTTCATCTAAATCAACCGCATCTACTTTATTTTTTCTTCTATATCGTAATTTTTCTGAGTTTCTACATAATTCATATCATGAGCACCTAGACCTACTTCTTTCTCAAAAGATTGACTTAGCGGTATCGGAGGCATATGGGTATTTACTACTTGAACTATCTCTACCACCTAGTAATTCACTTTTTACTACTACTATCACTTCCGGGACAAATTTTTTTGACACTTTTACTGTCGAGGTTAATTAATTTATCCATAATATAAATCAAACTAAAAAAATGCAAAAAACACAAATATAATAAAATTAAATATTCAACAATTAATACACTAATTAAAAATTAAAAGTAAGAGATGGAACGACAATGGCAAATTTTAAAAGTATCCGAAAGTTGCGACTTTAGAAACTTCCAGTAGTACTTTGTAATCGCAAAATTAAAAAAATTAAATTGAGCACTTTAGGAAATATATAGAATATTTGAGAATTGAGATTTAAGAGAGAATGAGATTTGAGAAAATAAAAATTGTGTGAAAAATGATTTGAAAGTGTAGGATATTTATAGGAATTTTTTTGGGTTTAAAAAAATATTTTAAATGAAAAAATAATTTTGTTTTTAATTAAAAAGGCCAAAGTAGCCATTTTTTGGTCCAAACGGCCATATAGCCGTTGGGCCTAACGGCTACTTTGGGCTAACGGTCCAAAATTTGATTTTTTCTTACAAAAGACTTATTCGGACCAAGCCGGGCCGGTTAACCGGCGGGCCTGGACCAGTTTTGGTCCGAGTCGGGTCAAACCGGGCCGGGCCATTTAAGTGGACCGGGTCAAACCGGCCCGTTTGACTCCTTAATCACTCATTTTTTATTTTTTCGTAAATTCAGAATAACACACACATAATCACATATTCATAAGAAAAAAGATAAGGGAACGAACATCTATTCTATTTAAGTTGAGTTTATTTTTTTGTTAATGAATAATGATACATCGAAAAAAAGATTGTAAAATGTTCTTACCAAGAATTCTAAGTAAAGCATATTATGAGAGTAAAATTTTGCGGATAAACCAAGTTATGTAAAGTTTTTATCTGTTACTCTTTATATTTCTTATATTATGGATAGATAAATAAAAGTGTTTTTTTGTAGTGTGTGTATGTATGTATATATACATATATATATATCTGCTCGCACGAAACAGTGCAAATGCATAAGAATTAACAATTAAGTATGTGTTATGAAATATAAAGTAAATACAAGAAGAATAGAGAGAGAAAAGAGGAGTCTTCTTTATTTCTCATGGGGATTCTTGATGGGTTTTAATTACAACGAAGAAAATCTCCTTTATTTAAAAAGAAAAAACTAACCTTGGGGTTTCTAACTTTTTCATAAATAGATATTTACTATATATGATAAATTAAACATTCACTATATATGGTAAGTAGATATTCACTATATATGGTAATATATTTATAACACTCCCCTTGAATGTCTAACTGATAGATAATGCGCCTCGTTAAAACCTTATTAGAAAAAATCAAGTGAAAAAAAAATCTAGTGAAGGAAAAAGAGTACACATCTCTAATAATACGCATATAGGTTTCCTTATCAAAAATCTTACAAGAAAAACCCAGTGGGACAAAACCTCGTAAGGGAAAAAGAGTACAACGCGCATTAACTCCCCCTAATGAGATCATCCTTGATCCTTTGTATCTTGATCTTGTGCACCATCTTGTTAAAAGTTGCAATTGGAGGAGACTTGGTGAATAAATCAACCATATTGTCACTTGAAAGAATCTTTTCCATGTTAATATCACCATTCTTTTGTAGCTCGTGTGTATAGAAAAGTTTTGGAGAAATGTGCTTCGTTCTATCTCCTTGAGTCCTCCCTTAAGTTGTGTTGTGCATGCTAAATTATCCTCATAAAAATCACAGGTACTTTGTCATATTTAAAGCCACATTTTTATCGAATGAGATGTATCGTGGATCTCATTCTGATATCTCCTAGCAGGAGCAAAACTATACCTTGTTAACAAATTAATCGAAAAAGGCTATATCATGCCTTGTAGTATTTGCAAGATACATTAGTGCACCAATTATACTAAGATATGATACTTCAGGACCAAGGAGTTCCCCATTCCTTTTTTTTTAGATCGGAGTGGATCCTTATTCAACTATGCATGTTTCTCATTTAAGCAAATATTCTATTACTTTTGAAAATGATCCAAGAGTTTCAATAATATTAAAACCATCAATTTATCCCTTATAAGGATAATAAATAAGTTTTCCAGAAACTTTATATACTTTAGGATTTTTAAAACCTTTAAGAATTTTTATATAGATTTTTGTCAAGTGACAGTATCCAACATTTCCTATATGACATCTTCTAGTGTCTGGACTGCAAATCAAATAAGTGTTATGCTTACCAAGATGCTTCCTTTTATGTCAGTTGATAAATGTTTCCACGTCAGCATGCTTAATAGAGGTAAAATTCAGATCCTCATAATCTTTCACAATATTGCACAAATATTATATCAAACATATCAGTGATGATATATTATTTTATATCGGTTCACAGTGTGACATAACATTTTGAGATCGCATCACTTCACTTCATTATTTTTAGGTACCTGAACCTCTCATAAGGTTTCATGAAATCTTATGTTGTAAGTTCTTCAAGAGAACGTTGTCTTCTTATTATGATCATTTGTTCCTTATTCTTTTCAAGGATTTATTTAATTTGTAATCGATTGGTCTATCACGCTTCATGCATGCAGAAACTTTGTCCTTTAGGGACACAAAATAGGAGCATTTGCAGCTTAAATATGAGATGTTTTCGCCATTTGACTTAAATTATCTTTTGAATGAGAATCTGATGATAATTTCTAACAAATTTCATAGCTGCTTATAAACTCCCCCTTATGTTAGAAAAATTAACACACATCCTCCATCTTCTTTGAGGAATTCATCTTTATGCATTATGATATATTCATTAATCATATACCGCACATCACAACTATTAGATGGACAATGTGTGGTTCCTAATTCAGATCCAACTTTGAGGGGAGTTAATTATAATTTATTGGTTTGATGCATACAAGTACTTTTGTATATAATATATCATATTTCAAACCCACACATGAAGCTTTGTTCTCATTAGCAATGATTCAACTATTTATCAAAGACATTCAATGTCAAATCATCATCAAGATGAATTGTCTTGATTACATAATCTGAAAATTATGCTTTTATCTCAATTTTATTGAGCAAACAACTTTATGAATGTCAAACTGCAGGTTGATAATAAATGTACATGTGATCATCTTATTGATGCATCTTTTTCAACCTATCACATGATAGGTGAACGAGACCTTATTCACCTTTTATACTTTTCAAATTTTGAGGGATCAAATCTCGACATTAGTTGGTCCAACCAACTTCTCATGAGAACAAACAATATTAAAAGTTCATGAAGAATTTTCTAATTCTTCAATACATGTTTAATACTTAATATACACACCTTTGGAATGTCATAATCGTTCATATCAATTTATGAACTTAATTGTACTAGTAAACACTAAGTTTACCATGACATGTGCCTTTTACTTTAGTAAATTTCAGATTTACTATGATATGAATAGATTTCAAATTTACTACTTCAGAAGTAAATTTCAAAATAACTCTTCTCAATTATTCTGCCTCATTCGGAGGGAAGTTGTGATACCATCACAATTAATTGCACGTTTGCATTAATACGCTTCTCATCCCTCAGGAATGGAATATAATCGTGCTTTAAGCCTATCAAATTATGATATCTTATAGCCTCTTTTAAGATATTGCTAATTCAGGAGAAAATCGAGGCATACATATAGTTGTAGAGAAATTTTCTGTAATATACCTTATAATCCTGATAAGTGTATAAAAATATTATCACTTTTGATGATTATATATTATCATATTATCCCTTCGCGCTTATATCAGTGCCTTCAATCACTTGACTTCTTTTAGACATATTATGCAGTGCTATCAGATACACTTCAAGAATAAAGTAAGTTGTCATATTTTAGACTTATCATATATTGCTACCACATTCACTTCATGGAATAAAGCATATTCAATGGGTTGAATTTCATGACTTTTCACCCAATACCCATTATTTTGTCTTAACCATCATAATATCATCAGTATGGTGCATCGAGATTCAAACTCAACGTCTTATCCACATAAAAGCATCTTAGACATAAATCGATGAGACTTAAACCCAATATTTTTTTATCATGGTACCTTGGAACGTTTAACCCAATGTCTCACCTCTTAATGAAATGAGACTTAAATTCATCATCATATCTTTTAACAATATTGTTCTTTATGAATAAATTTAAAGCATAAGTGATTCCAAACCAATTATTTTTTCTCAAATCCAACAATAATTATATCATTAGTAGCAAAAGACAAATAACATAAGGAATTACTAACCATGAAATTACCTTTAGATTTATAATCTCACCTTGTTTGGTAGAGTCTCATGCTGATAGTGTGTTATGAAATCAATAATATATTAAAAGTGTGAAGACCCTTGGAAAAGTGATTTGAATTTTTTGCCCTTCATTAAAACACCATGTAATAGACAAAATCATCTTTTCACTATTTTTTAATATTTAAAACATAAAATTTATATAAATTTAATCATTAGACATTTCCTTAATTGAATTAAATTATATACTTAAATTTAAAACTTTAGAAAAAAATCCAAAAATAAAATAGAAAAAGCATACGTCCAACCGAAAAGGAAGGAAAAAATTTGTAAGAAATTACCTTATTCCTTTACACATCTAATATAATCATAAGGCCTTTCTTTAATTGAATTAAATTATATACTTAAATTTAGAACTTTAAAAAAGAACCCAAAAATTAAAAAGAAAAGGCACATGTCCAAAAGAAAAGGGAGGAAAAAATTTGTAAAAAATTACCTTATTCCTTTACACCCCTAGCTGTCTCCTATTTTAAATCTAAGTCTAAAACTATCTTTGATTTTTATGTTGCACTATTTATTTATCTATAATCTATAATATATTAAAAGTGTAAAACCTTTGAAAAATTATTTGAACTTTTTGTCCTTCATTAAAAGTCTCTGCAATAGACAAAATTATCTTTTCACCTTTTTCGATTATTTTTATGATATTAAATATTTAAATGGAGAAGGTTTTCTTATTGTGGTTATTCCTAATTTTGTGATATTTTCGATTTCTGATTTTCTTTTTCATTACATTAAATTTCTTGATCATGAATAGCAAATGTCATTTTATGTTTTTAAGTATAGCCTCGATCAAGATTTATTTCACACAACAATCTAAAAGTCATATATTGTTAAAGAGAAAAGAATTATTGTATATTTAAGTACAAAATCTTTTGATAAGTAAAAGGGAGCGAATACGTTTTTTTATGAATTGACGTAATATACACGTACAACACACTTACTTTAGAGGCTTATTACTTTTAGATATTTTCTTTCGAATCATTGAAGTTGAAAATTTTTGTAAGATACAACAAATAAACTTTTCTTTATTTCCTTGGCATAGACAAAATATAAAATTTTACTGGGCACTTCAATAAACTTAACTGATTATAATTTTTGTTTGTTTTTATATGATATTTTTTTTAAATATTTATTGTATTTTCTATGCGAATTTGTTGCCTATCTTTTTCAGTAAAAGAACTGCTTTCGTTTTAGGAAGGAAAAAATAGATGAAGAGAAGCTAATAGTACAATTTAGTTGACTTGGTTTCTTTTTAGTAAATCTTATGAATTTGTAAGTTTACTTGATAACTCGTTGAAGAAGTTTTTAATTTAATTTTCTTGATGTTGGATGAATAAAAGATATCAACTTAATAAACTCTAGACTAATTTTAATTATTTTTACATTCACATAGAAAATTTCTGAATTGTTTCACTACTAAAAAACTGCCAAAAAGCGACGGCCAGCATCGTTTTTAGAATTTTATCTTTTTTAGTTATTCTTAGAAAAAGTGACGTTGTGCGTAATTTTTTGTTCTTCAGTGAATAACACATGATGAACAAAAAACGACGGACGTCGTCACTTTATTGAAAAAATAATTTTTTTTCCAGAAAAATTGACACTATTTGTCGTAATTTGAGAAAAATAATTTTTTTTTTAGAAAAAGCGACGTTGGTCGTCACTTTTTGTTCTTCATAAGGATTGAAAAAGCGACGTTGGTCGTCACTATTTGTTCTTCATAATGAATAAAAAAGCGACAGTCATCGTTATTTTTCTGTATTTCTTTTGGATGCAGAAATCTACATTTTCTGCATCCCATCTGCCAAATAAAAATACAATTCATTATATACAGCCTCATGTAACACACATTTCTAAGATAACCATACAACGCACTACATTATCAAAATATTTACGCAATTCAAATCTACAACACTTAAACAATCAAATCCAAAATTCAAAACACTTAATAATTAATCCAACAACCAAAACACTTAAACAATCCTAAAGTTTTTTCAATAAAGTCTATAGGCGTCCTAGATTTCTTTTTAGCACTTGACTTCAAACTCTTATCAGGACGAGACCGATCACTGTCATCACCGGATGTCATTTGTATGCAAGTTTACATCAAAACATATGAAAATCAAGTCATTAGTTCATATTTCATGTGACTACACTAATTATTTTCATGTTACTAGTACATATTTCAAGTCACTACACTCAAACCATTTTCAAATATCTAATTGACATTTTATTTCACTATACTTAACCATTTTCTAGTAACTAATTCACATTTCAAGTAACTACACGTAACCATTTTCAAGTCACTAGTTCACAATTTCAATAACTACACTTAACCATTTTCAAATAACTAATTCACATTGCAAGTTACTACACTTAAATATTTTCAAGTCACTAGTACACATTACAAATCACTACATTTAAATATTTTCAATTAACTAATTCACATGTCAATATACTTAATCATTTTCAAGTGACTATACTTTATTATTTTAAAGTTATTAGCACACGTTTCAAGTGACCACACTTAATCATTCTCAAGTCACAAGTTCACAATTTCAAGTAACTACACTTAACCGTTTCAAGTCACAAGTTCGAAATTTCTAGTAACTACACTTAATCATTTTCAAGAAACTACACTTAATAATTTTCAAATAACTTATTCACATTTCAAGTCACTACACTCAAACCATTTCAAATAGCTAATTGACATTTCAAGTCACTATACTTAACCATTTTGAAGTAACTACACTTAACCATTTTCAAGTCACTAGTACACATTTCTAGTCACTACACTTAGTCATTTTCAAATAACTAGCAGACATTTTAAGTCACTATACTTAACCATTTTCAAAAAACTAATTCACATTTCAAGTCACTACACTTAACGATTTTCAAATAACTAATTTACATTTCAAGTCACTACACTTAACCGTTTTCAAATAATTAATTCACATTTCAAGTTACTATACTTAAACCATTTTCAAGTAACTACTTCACATTTCAAAAAACTATACTTTATCATTTTCAAGTCACTGCACTTGACCACTTTCAAATAACTAATTCACATTTCAAGTAACTACACTTAACCATTTTCAAGTCACTAGTTCACAATTTCAAGTAACTATACTTAACCGTTTTCAAGTCACAAGTTTGCAATTTCAAGTAACTACACTAAACCATTTTTAAGTCACTACACTTAATAATTTTGAAATAACTTATTCACATTTCAAGTCACTATAATCAAACCATTTTCAAATAGCTAATTGACATTTCAAGTCACCATACTTAACCATTTTCAAAACACTATACTTAACCATTTTCAACTCTTTAATTCATATTTCAAGTGACTAAATCTAACCATGTTCAAGTCCTGAATTCACATTTCAAGTGTCAACACTAAACCAATTGAGAGGTGCCACATCAACAGCCATCAATATCTCCTTTATATATAGAGAGAGAGAGATTAGGTTTTCCCTCATTTAATTCACGTGATTCTTATTTTTTAGTCTATCCTTATACGATAACATAACAATTACATATTTATTGTGATCCCACAAAATGAAAAGGCTACGGACCTTGTCCTTATCTCATAGTTAATCTATCCTTTTACAATTAAAAATAGAATTTTAAATTTTCATTCTACTCTTAATGAGATAATTTATAGCTACACAAATTTTTATTACATATTTTAGAACATAAGTTCTAAAAAGTTTTCTCCTTCTTGTTCTTCTTTTTAATAATAATTTTATGTCCAATTAAAATTTATTACATAAAGTGAGGCGAAGGCAATATCATAGTATTGAGCATTCAACCTCCAAAGTATGATTTCTTGAAACTAATATAAATTAATCAAATATCAAAATAGATTTCATGGATGATTTTTTTTCTTTTTTTTTTGTATTAGTATATTGTTCCCCATGACCTAGAGTAAAGAGGTGTAGGGTAGGGATGGGTATATATTATATTTAAGTGAATTAGTCAAAACTGCAGAAGGACACGTGGAGCACTAGTAGCATTTGAAGAGCCTGAACTTTTGGAACAAATCTAAACTAACAACCACCAAAATTTATTCGGTCTTCAGAGGGAAGTTGAATGTTGCTCATTCCCTTCTCCTTTTTACACCTTATTAAAAAATCATCATTTTCGTCTTAAACCAATACTCAAAAAGTTAAAATCATACCTAAACTGTACACCTATTACACAATTAAACTATAAAAAAGTAAAATTATTTACACTCTATCAGGCTACCGCCACTTGCATATAGTGTAGTATTTTACATGCGCAGCCACGTCAACACCACATCAGTAAAAAATATCACTTTTTTATAGTTAAGGTGTGTAATAGGTCACTTATATAGTTTAGCTGTGGATTTGACTTTTCGACTATAGTTTGGGGTGGAAACGATGCCTTTTTCCTTAATGTTTTTAGCCATTTACTTTTGTTATTTAATAGGCTGGACGCGCCTAAAATAAGTGTAGCACACGCGCCTTAGAATGGGGTCGCGGGGAGGTAATAATATTACTTTTATATAGTTAAGGTGTGTAATAGATCACTTATATAATTTAGGTGTGGTTTAAACTTTTCTTATATAGTATAGGGTAAAAATGATGTCTTTTTCCCTAATAAAATAACACTCATGTCTTGTGCTATCAATCCACAGAAATCGACTAAGATTTTTTGACCAATTGAGCATATGTTCTCTGTATCCCTCTACTTTTAGAAAAGAAGTCGGATTAATTTCTTTCGAAAGAAAGAACTGGTGTTAGTTGAGAAAATAAATGACTCCCATTACAAAGAAAAAGAAATATACCTATTCACAATGGACGGACAATGATATACCGGAGGAAGATGGACTTTTCCAATTTGTTTTTTAGTTGCGGTGTAAGTCAATTAAGCGCACGTAAATGGTTACAAGAACTTGGGTTGGTTGTTCTACAAAGAATACAAAAACTATAATATACGAATTGTTTGTGAGGTAAATATATAGTCATGTAAATCTTCTTGTGCCATGAGTATTAATAATGTAGGGATATTGTGCGGATCATATTATCCATACTTCAATTTAAAGACATTTTTCTTTTAGATATTGCTAACGTAATTCATTTTTATCTCACATGATATTCCATAAAATAATACATAGACTTGATCAAAACTTATGCAGGAGACGAATTTATCAACACAGTACTAAGGTATATTTTACTTACGGAATCCAAATTGCAACTGATAATTCAAGCAACAAAAGAACGAGTAATACAAAAGGAAAATCTCACAATACTATAGGAAGAAAAGGAAAATCTCATAATATTAGAAGAAGAAAGTAACTAGAAAGAGACAAGAAATTAGAACATAGAAAAGAGATGAGAGGATAACAGGTTAAACCAAAGCTTCAACATAATCTTTTTTAATCCTTTTCTAAGTGGGTTTAGATCTCAAATAGGACTCGTAAAACTTACATAAATTCCTGCATGGTTACCCCTAATTACACCCTATCTCAACTTTTAATAAAATTACAAAAAATTTTGTTTTTCTGTTTTTCAGATACATCCTTTTACAAGATATACATCTTAGTTGATACATAATATGAAACAACTCTGTTGCGCTAAAAAAGAAAAATAACGGAAAATTGACTTAATTGAGGAGTAAATCACGCTTCATAATTTTAAATTAACAGTCAAAAATCTCCAGAAATATGTAATTAGTCATTATGTTGATTTTTAAAATATCCCTCTCCTCATTCATCTGGCATAAACACTCCTCGGCTCTTTTCTCTATTTTTTTTTGTATTTTTTTCATCTTTACAATCATCTTTGAACTTGGCATTGAATGAGCTTCCAAACTTTAAAGGACATGGTGGAATCTCATTAATAACATAATTCATGTCCTGAAAATAGAGTTACTAATTTGTCAAAAGTATCAGTCAAATAAATCATGTATAGATAGATAAAAAATACATGAGATACATTAGAATATATATATTTGTAAACATATGAATTAAAACAAAGACACATATTCTATGTATATATCAGTCACATAGAACAAACATATGGTATGTATCTCTATATTCTAAAATGTATCTCATTGACTTATAAAATGTATCTCGTTATAACAGATCTATGATATATTATGTATCTATAGCTCCTATATATTTATGTATCTCGATGTATCTTTAGTAAAAAATGCAAGAAATATATTACGCTAATCCTTTTTTAGAAAATAAATAAATAGAGGTACATAAAATACTTATGTAACATACACATAGCTTTAAGATAAAAAACGTATTTGTTGCACTTAAATATGTATCTCAGCCCATATTATTATCTGCTGACAGCCATGCAATACCTTTGAAAGGGTGTCTCTTGTTGTAAGTTCACAAAATTTTCTTTTTCTGAAGGAGCTCCGCCTCTTGAACTCGCAGATCCCCTTTTGTTAAAATCAACGACTCTTTTTTTCTTTATTTTTTTATCATCTTTTTACGCAACTTCTTCATCATAGCAGGATCATTTTGGTGTTTAGATCTGTTTTCATGGAAGTTTTTAGTGTTTTCGTCAAAATCACCAGAAATATTAATTGATAAAGGCTCAAATTTTTTATCTAATCAGCCTTTAAAAGCAATGTTAAAAAACTAATCTCAGAAAAAATTTAAGATAAATATTAAATTGATATTTGATAGAAGTTGTTGAACTTGCTCAGATGAGATTGATGATGAATTTGGTGAGAACTACGACAATTGAAAAATCGGCTGAAGTTGAAATCGTAGTGGAAAAAACCGCTGCTACGATTACCCCTTTGTTGGAGGAGTTGCTCCTTCAGTTAGGATGTACTCACAAAATAAGAGATTTGAAGGATATATCTGTAAGTTTAATGAATATAATACAATCAGGGATCTTTGTAATTTTTAAAAAGTAAAGAAATTTTATGTATTTTAGATAACTTAAGATGTGATTTTGTGAAATTTTTCATAAAACTCTCCAATATTTTTGTCAGCCTAGTAACCCCAACTAAATCCATCTCCTTTACCAATTTTGGCCCATAGGCTCTTACGGATCCATTGTTCACAACCAGAAAATTACATTGAATAGCCACCTAAGTGGGTGACTTTTCTTTTTTTGTGTCCCATAATTTTTTTTTAAAGACTAGTCTTCCTTTTTTTTTTTTATATATATAGTATAAGTACATTTTTATCCTTCTATACCTCAAATATTTTTACACTTTTTATGTTCATTTGTTTCTCATCGTCTATGTTTTTTTTTTCTCTTTTTAATTTTTTCTTGATATTCTATTTTTCTTTTCTCCTTTTCTCTTTATTTTAATTCATTTGTCTCAACCTTTATTTTTCTTTTTTTCTTTTTTTCTCAAACATTACCTATTTCATCTTTTCATTTTTTTTAATTCAGTTGTCTCAACCTTTATTTTTCTTTTATTTCTTACTTTTATCATTTCTCTTTTTTTTTTCTTTTTTCTCAAACTTTATTTTTATTTTATTTTTCTCATTTTTGTTTTTCTCAATCTTTAATTTTTTTATTTTATTCTTCTCTTTTTCTATTCTTTATTTTTTTTTCTCAATCTCTTTTTTTTCTTTTCTCTATTTTTTCTTCTCCTTTCTCTTTTTTTCTCAACTTCTATTATATTTTGCTAATAAATAGAAAGTTGGATAATCCGCAAAGAAATATTCTTTTTCTTGACATCAAAGTAAATTTAAGGAAATGACTTAGTGTTTGAAAGTCCTTTGTGATAAGTCTTTCCTCTAAGGAGAGAGTTATAGAATATCTCATAAATCAAAAAACAATGTGATAGTGTCAACACTTGCTCATTGGGCATAAGTTATTTTTTTGAGAGGTTCTTGAGCTAAGTATTGTCTTAGAAGCAAGACTAATAATCTCATAAATCAGGAAACAATGTGGTAGTGTCAACTCTTATTCACGGAGCATAACTTGTGGGCTAAGCCTTTCCTCTGAGGCAAGAGTTATAGAACATTTCATAAATCAAGACACGATATTGTAATGTCAACTCTTACCCATGGGGCGTAACTTCTTGTTTAAAAGTCCATGGACTAAGTCATGTCTCTAAGATAGGAGTTATAAAATATCTCATAAATCAAGACATAATATAGTAGTATCAAACTCTCACCTATGGGGCATACCTTGTTGTTTGAAAGTCCTTGATCTATCAAACATCTCATAAATCAATGTGTTAGTGTCAACTCTTGTCCATGGGCGTAACATGTTGTTTAGAAGTCCATGGGCTAAGTCTAGTCTCTAAGGTAAGAGTTATAGAGCATCTCATAAATCATAACATGATGTGGTAGTGTCAGCTTTTACCTATTGGGTGTAGCTTGTTGTTTGAAAGTCCTTAGGTTAAGTATTGCCTCTTAAGGCAAGAGTTATATAATATCTCATAAATCAAAATACAATATGATAGTGTCAACTCTTGCCCGTGCGGCATAACTTGTTGCTTGAAATTAAGCCTTTGGACTAAGTCTTGCCTCTAAGGAAAGAGTAGTAGAGCATCTCATAAATCAATACACAATGTGGTGGTGTCAACTTTTGTCCATGCGGCATAAGTTGTTGGTTGATGGTCCTTGGGATAAGTCTTGCCTCTAAGGCAAAAGTTATAAGAATTTCATAAATAAAAAACACAATGTGGTAGTGTTGACTTTTGCCCGATGTACGTAGCTTGTTGTTTGAAAATCTTTGAGATAAGTCGTACCTCTAAGTCAGGAGTTGTAGAATATCTCATAAATCAAGACATAACGTAGTAGTGTCAAATCTTGTCCATGGGGTATAATTGTCACGATCTGAGACTACTCCCAGTCCTAACACGGTACTTAAGGCCACAAGTGACCCCAAGATAATCCATGATCTGGTATCTGCTGTGAGCACTAAATAAAATAATAATAAAACATCATATGCAAAAACTAAACTGATAAAAAAATTGTTAAGATGTAATACTGAAATGATACCAAACATGTCTGAGCTATTGATAAAAACTAAAAACAAGTTTAACCATCTGAAAGCCTCTAAAACATGAGGAGTTGATGGGACAAACCCCCAACTCTGACTGACTGAAATAAAGAAAGTATTAAAAATAACTGTAACTAACTTGTCCTCGAAGGATGAGGACTCACCACAACTATTGCTGAGTGGCATTGAGCTGACTAAGGGTGATCAGGGAACGGAACATCCGAACCTATGTTATAAGACAACATAGTGCAAAAGAGAGTATGGAATTAGTACATTGAATGTACTAGTACGTGAGATAGGGACAACTGAGATACATTTAAGTACTGAGCTTAAATGCATGAACATGTGGAATGAATATAAGACCAAGTATAACATGTGTTGCAATAATCTGTAAATTTGAATAACTAATAAACTAAACACGTGGTCATGCAATCCTGATCTAATATGGTATGAATACTGAACTGATACTATGGAAGCTAAATACAACCGACATTCTCCAATCTCAGCTAATCGGGGACCAACTTATAACCCAGTTGAAAAAGTGATCGTATCTTGCCAGGGGTACCAACACATGGCTGACGATATAGATCCATAAAACTGATATCTCGAAGGACGAGGGTGTCATGCCTCTACTGATGGGGGACCTCTCATAATCTATGGTGGCACCGTAGGTCTGGAACTTAGGGACTACTACTAACAATACATGCATAACTGATGGGGCAGCCATCCTCCCTACATTCACTTAACGTTAAGTGCTACTCCCAACTGAATGACACTGGTATTATTATTTATTTAACATGATTTGGTACTGATAAGTGCTCAACATGAATATGATAATCTGAATATAATGATACAAACATGGTTTGAATGACTGGTAACTTAAAAATCTGAAATAGGCATGGCTATCTAGGTATCCGATGTTCATAACTCTCCAACACTGAATAATAAATTAAATACAATGACATAATTTAAGAACACTATTAAGAAATTCATGATTCAAAGACCCAAAACATAGGGTATATCAATAACTGATGAAAACCACGATTATAGGTATGGGAAGATGTTCAACTTATAAGGGCAACATGCTCACATGGTTAAATTCATAAATTGATAAATGAGCATGGTGTCAACTGAACATGATATGGGTGACTGAAATCATAAAGCATATAAGGACATATTTCACATGGGGAAACACATTGTCATAATTTATATTCAAAACTATTAAGAGAGAATTGAGTAAATTCATGCTTGACATTAAAATCTTTTAAAAAGAGGAAAATAGGTTTATACTTGAAAGAAATAAGAGATTCTTAGGACTCAATGGGTGGAAGAGACCCATTGATGAATACCATACATACCTAAGTTGCTTGAATTCTTGAAGAAAACTTAAAATTTAGACCTTGAATATATGAATTCTTGTAAGAAACTTGTAATTTTGTGTTCTTGAGAATGGAAGGAGATTGAGCATCATTAACCGATGAAGAATGGGGTAAATAATTCCCCTTTTGAGTTTTAGATCATCAATTAGGTGTTTAGGGAGAGGAGAAAAAAAACAAAATACCCCTCATTCATTTAATGAAAATTGTAGGACTATACAGCCTTAGTGGCACGGAGGCTATCGCGAAGACTAGCCTCCATGACATGCTGTTTATCGCAGAGACTAACCTCCGTGACACATTGTGTATCGCGGAGAGCTAGTCTTCGTGGCATGGCAAAATCGCAGAGGCATTATGCCTTTGTGGTTAAAAAATAGCCCAAACCTCTTCTGAAAATTCTGAAACTCTCTCAGATGACCCTTTTAACATCCCTAATCATATTTCAACTCATAAATTAATGTATCAGACTCAAAAAGGCCAAAAATAAAATATTTGAAATCTTGGAGTCTTAAAATGGTCATGTTACTTGTACTTAGCATAACCTAAATGGCTTTGGGACTTCTAAATATTGGACGAATAGCTGGAAACTTATCTAGAATCTTGTGGGGTATTACATTATCTCCTCTTTAGAATTATTCATCTCGGAATAAAATTATCTCAGCTGAGATACTAAGAAGATTGAGATCATGAATTGAATACTTATGAGCTGAATCATAATTAAGTAACTGAATTTGAAACATGACATGGATTAAACTGAATTGATGAATGCATGCTATGACATGAGGATGGTTGGAGGGCTGATATAGAAAATAGGAGAATCAATCTGAGGAAATCCATTACCTCAAGCTGAATTTGAATTCGTAGAGAAAATATAGGAATACTTGGCTCGCATATCGACTTCTGCTTCTCAAGTAGCTCCGTCAATGGACTGATTTCTCCGTATAACCTTAACCAAGGGAATTTTCTTATTTCTTAACCTATGAATCTAACAATTAAGGATCTCAACTAGGACTTCTTCGTAGGAAAGGATATCCTGCACATCTGCACTCTCTAAGGGTACAATCGTAGCTGGGTTACCAATACTTTTCTTTAGCAAGGAGGCATGAAACACTAGATGCATTAAAGTCAATTCTGCAGGCAACTCAAACTCATAAGATACCTTCCCAAAATGGCTCAAAATCTTATATGGGCCAACATAGTGGGGGTTGAGCTTCCCTTTCTTGCCAAATCTCTTTACCCCTTTTATGGGTAAAATTTTCAAATAAACCAAGTCACTAATATCAAACTCAAGATCCCTCCCCCTCATATCTGGATAATATTTTTGACGATATTGGGCTATTTTCAGTTTTTTTGGGATTAACTGAACTTTTTCCATCACCTCTTACACTGAATCTGGCCCTATCAAAGCAGCTTCACCTACTTCAAACCAACTAATAGAATATCTACAACTCTCTCAATATAGAGCCTCAAATGGAGCCATCTGAATACTAAAATAATAGTTGTTATTGTCGACAAGCTCAATTAAAGGCAAGTGGTGTAACGCCTTGATTTTCTAGAATTAGAATGCCACACGGTGCTTATGATCCTGAAGGACCACAAGCTAAACCTTTACTAATATCTGTACCTGAGCACTACATAATATAGGTAAATAATTTGGAAAACTGGCGTAAACTTTCCATAAGGTTCAAAACATCTAAAATACTCAAAACTGAAAATTGAATACTGATACATCTGTCTGAAAAACCTCTAATAGTATGAACTGTAGAGTTGATGGGACATGTCTCCAACTAACTCCATCTACTGAAAATAAACTGATTCTAATGCCATAGTAAAATAAGGACCATCCTCGAATGAAGAGGACTCACTGCTATCTGCTGCTGACTAAGTCTAGACTGCTAAGGGTGCCTAGGATCTCGCACTTTGAAACCTATGGTATAAGACACCATAGCACAAGAGAAAGGTATGTGTCAGTACTTTGAATGTACTGGTATGTTAGATGAGGTAAGGCTAAATGCAAGGGCTTATGTGTGAACAATTGCTTAACTGAATAATCATGAGAGTACTAAATAAGGACATATGCATGAATGGACAAACCAAAACTAGAATTGTAGTAACACTGAATACGAACTCTAAATACTGGTTTCTGAATACTGACTTACTGATGAAAGAGTCTACTAGTACTGATGTCTGAGTTTACTAATAATGAGAGACAGAATAACTGAGTCTATTAAGATTGATGTCTAATTTTGCTAATACTGATACTGATTTATTATATCTGAGATCAAGCCTATATAACAGGTGACCTCTGAGTTTACTGTTAATGATGCATGATACTTGATAAACTGAGTCTAAGGTCATGCCTATATAACGGGTGACCTATAAGTCTACTGATAATGAATATGATTGTCTGAATCTGAGATCAAGCCTATATAACTGGTGACCTCTGAGTCTACTGATAATGAATATGATTGTCTGAATTTGAGATCAAGCCTATATAACGGGTGATCTTTGAGTTTATTGATAATGAATATGATTATCTGAATCTGAGATCAAGCCTATATAATGGGTGATCTCTGAGTTTACTGATAATGAATATGATTGTCTGAATTTGAGATCAAGCTTATTTAATGAGTGATCTCTGAGAGTTAGTCAAGCCTAGTATAATGGGTGACTCCTCAGCTGAATTCTATTATTGAGGCTGAATCTGAAACTGAGACTGTAGGAGGTAGTCATCTAACCGACATACCCCTTTTAGCTTCTTTGGGGTCCAACCTGTAACCCTAGTTGGAAGGGTGTCAGTACCGTACCACGGGTAAAGACACTTCTCTCTAAACCTAGGATGCCATGCCTAATATAACGAGTGACACCTGATTGAAGCCAAGCCTAATATAATGGGTGACTCTGGGGAGGTAGTCAAGCCTAATATGACGGGTGACTCCGGGGAGGTAGTCAAGCCTAATATGATGGGTGACTCCTCATCCTACACTGGCTACGTTGTTCTGGAGTGCAGGGATTGTTATTAACGACTTTGCCTAAAATAACAGAGAAGTATTCATCCCTTCCCTCGCTTGGTGCTGAATCCTACTCCCAGCTGAATAGACACTGAACTGATTCTTAGATTATTCTAGATTGAGCTGAATCTATTACTGTTCATATTTCTTGACTGATCTGATTGAGTTCACTTGGTTTCGTTATCTGACAGAATACTATTGAATCTCGTTATCTGACTGAATGATACTGAGTTCTGAATAGATTATTTAAATGCTATTGAGGTCTGAACTGAACACTTGAATACTACTACATCTGATCTGAGTACTGAACTGAGGCTAGAAAGCTAATGATACTGAGATTACTAAAATTTCTTAAGTTTTGTAACTGTCTGAGAGTACTAAATTCTATAATTAACTAAGTTATAAGAATTGTTGTTTGACTGAGATTATCGTGAAAACTGACACGGGCTCTAGACTTGCAGTTAATTTGTTAGGTATAAATACCCCCAGGACTCGATAACATAAAAGTAAAACATAACCATTCTTGAATAATTATGATGTAACACCCCGTATTCAAGTACATATATTGGCATATTCAAGTACGTGTATTGGTCTTATTTATATGGAATTAATTTTATTTTATTTTATTTATACCGGAATTTGCCCGTCGATGGTTTCATATGAAGGTTATTGAATAAGCTTTCCAATGATATAAAGATTTCCAAAAACGGATAGGTTTCGGATATAATCGAGCACGTTTGAAACTATAAAACGGTGGCCGGGATATTGGAAATAGTAAATGTGCAGGAAAATTTCCTGCACACAAACTACTGAGGTCAGCCATTTTTTTGGGTCAACTTTGAATGATCATAACTCCCTTAATATAATGAACTGGGAGGGATTCCACCTATGAAAAGAAATATCTTTGAGTTTTCTTTCCAATACAATTGGTTTCATCCAAATCCGAGATCTGAGTAATGAGTTATACTCGTTTTACTTCAGCCTCTCAAAATAGATTTTTAGGGTCAACTTCAAACGATCATAACTCCTTTGACAGGACGAACTGGGTGGCCTACTTTATATTAAATGAAATCCCTTTGAATTATCTTTCCAACGATACCAATTTCACCCAAATCCGATATCGGAGCAAAGAGTTATGGTCGATTTACTTTAGCCTACCAAAATAGTCCACCATGGACAGATTCGGATTTACTTAAATTTTAAGGGCAATATGGTCATTTTCCAACACCTCATGGACGAAAATTGGTCATTATATACATATACTTAGCCTCATATCCGTCATTTATCATCCAAATTATTGAAGAATAAGAAACCCTAGCCTAAGTTCAACTCCAATTATCTTGTGATTCAACCGTAGAAAATTCAAATTGATCCCGTAGTTGTGTTCACCGTCTCGAGGGCTTTGAGAAGCACCCCTTATTTGTGCCAATAGGACTTCGAAATCAAAAGGGCCATTTTATGGTAAGGATGTAAATTATGTTGGTGTTATTTATATGGATATGTATATATATATGCATGTGAGCATAAGAAGTATGTTATTTGATTGTTGTTGAAAGATGATTGGAAATGATGTTGGATTATTCATGTGCATAGTTGGATTATGTTGAATTGTGAAGGGATTTGGTGTGATGATGTGGTATTGAAATGATGATTATATATACATATACACATAAACCGATTGTTCAAGTTGGTTTTTGGAATGCTTTGCAAATATTGGTTGTATGGAATTATGGAAGAGAATTGTGGTGTTGGGTTGCTAATACTAGATGCCTAACATTTCATTGTAGATAAGTGATTTGTAAAGGCGGGAAGTTGTGTTGAATTGGTATCCGAATCTACAACGAGGTATGTAAAGCATACTCTAACGATGTTCTTTGGCATGAAAACACCAATGTTCCATCAAGTAAGATTCCGAGGTTGTCCAAAAACATGTATTGTTCTACATTACCAACGAAGTTGTTTCCATTCTATAAAGTGTCAAAATGTTTCATTGATATACCGAAAGGCTCCTATTTCATTGTTGTGATATTGATGATTCCGAAATACATTGTTGATGTACCAATGAGTCTTTATTACATCGTTATTGTATAGAAAGTCTATTACTTGGTTCCTATTGATGTATCATTATTCCAAAGGTACTATATTGGTATGAACACTAATGTAATAATCTCAAAAGCTTTTGAACTAAGTTATTGGAAAGATCGCTTATGTGTGTTACTTGATATACGTGTGGGTGGTAGCTCAGGGGCTTAAACCTAGCATGGGCCGATCCTGATATTTGATATGATTACAGTTGATATGTACTGGGGGAAGCCTAATGGTCACAGTACGGTACAGTATTGATTATTGTTAGGTGGTTGGAGGTTTGGAAGGAGGAGGTAATGGCGAATGATAATTGTAAAGAATGAAATGAGCGAATGTATACCGTTCCACAAATGTGTTTGAATTCAAGAACCCAATTCAGATTAATGATAAGATAATGTACATGATCCTAAAAGTGTTTATGAAGTGTGGTTCACTTCTATTATGATTTATTCACTTGCGTCTGATTTTCTTGATCCCCCATACCACATATGATTATTTACAGCTTTACATACTCAGTACATATTTCGTACTGACGTCCCTCACGGGGGACCTGCATTTCATGCTGCAGGCACAGGTGCTTCAGCTCATTCACAGCATAGATAGGAGCCAGGTCATATAGCTATTGTTGGTGAGCTCCAGTTTGCTTCGGAGCTTTCCGAGTCGGTCCCTTATGTTTTGTTATTGTACAGGAGTTATGTGTGGGCGGGGGTTTGTCCCGACCCTAGTTATGTCATGTATATCCTAGAGGCTTTGTAGACATAAGGAAGGGTAAAGTCATGGAAGTTTATATAGTGATGTTATATTTGTATATGTGGTGGCCCCGATGGCCAAGTATTATATATATATATATATTTGTGCGTGTTGTGCTGATACAGGTAATTAGACCCTTCTATATGCAACGAAGTGCTGTCCAAATTTTTTGTCACATGTAAGTAAAAGTACAGGTATTTGAACAGGTTCTCCCGGGCCTTCTCGGTTTCGGTTGCCAGTCCGGCCCGATGGGATTTTGGGGCGTGACACATGACCATGGACTTTCATTTCCCATCACAATCAATACGATATCTCGTCAATCACTTGAATGTCATAAACATGTAAATGTATAGGGAATACATACTAATACCTCATAGTTATTCAATAAGGAATACACATGGATAAGAATGCCTGTAACTTATCATAATACATTCACTAAGGCATTCCAACAAATGCTTGGCATGCACTAGTTATCACATAATTGAGGATTTCATGCTTAACATACTAAAGAGGGCACTATTCTCATTACTTAAGCATTCTATCAAATATATGGGGAGCATTCTTTGGTTATACCACAGATTCTACACTTAATTATCATGAATACATAATTATCATGCAACTTGAAGAGGGTTTATCCTGAACATCATACAATTCATCACATACTAGAATCAACTCTTGAAATTGATAGTCTAAATCATGAATTAAAACCCAACAATACAAAATCATGAACTCTAATACACATAAATCATGAAATTTCATAAATACGTAAACCTTAAAATTTTGAAAAGGATTCTTGAGCTTCTTGGGTGGAAGGAACCAAGAATCAACATCTAACATACCTTGTTATATTATTCTCGAAAGATTTATGGAGGAATCTTGATGAATTGGGTATTGAGCTATGAACCCTAATGGTTGTTCTTGAAGAAAATTGAGAGAAAACTAGTATATCTGGGTGAAATAATGAGAAATATCGTGTTAAAGAGTATATATAGGGGTAGCAAAATAACCATATTGCCCTTGGAATTAAAATCCAAAACTGGAAAAATCCCGATTTTACATGCTGGTGCGACGCACCATAATCGCGCCAGCTTACTGGAAATTGGACAATTAGGAAACTGGGCCTTAGCACAGTGCGATGGGAATCACGTTTTCACCTTGGTTGCGAACTGAAAAGACACCGCGACGCGGTGGAATCGCGGAGGTTCACTGGAATTTGACAATTGCCATTTTGGCTAGCTCCGCGACGCGCTGAAGTACTAGGTGGTACACTGTCTCACTTAAATTGCTTTAACTCTTCGCCCGAGTGTCGGATTTGGGTGAATTTGGTATCGATGGAAAGCTTATTCGATTTTCCACGTGATAAAAAGTCAAAATCGTAAAAATTTCACATGTAATAAAATATATTCATCTTTGAAGTAAGATCTTTAATGTTCTAGAGATGAATTTGAACTAGGAGAAGGGTGGGGTATTGCAAGTGGCCATCCCAAGTACCTTTAAAGTTGATAACACAAGACCTCAACATATATTCTGAGGTCTGAATGGTTCTCTCTACCTGACCATTTGTCTGAGGATGAAAAGTTGTACTGAGATGGACTTGGGTACCAAAATCTTTCTGAAAAGCCTTCCAAAAGTGAGAGATAAACTGGGTACCTCTATCTAAAATAATGGTCAACGGAACCCCATGCAACTATACCAACTCTCTGAGATAGAGTCTAGGATAATTCTCAGCTGCATACGAGGTATGAATTAGTAAAAAATGGACTGACTTGGTCATTCTATCTACAATGACCCAAACTTAATTATACTAACGACGCGTACGAGGTAACCCTATCATAAAATCCATGTTCACTACCTCCCACTTCCAAGTGGGAATTCTGAACTCCTGAAGCATACCACTAGGACTTTGGTGTTCAACTTTAACCTATTGACAATTCAAACACTTAGCCGTAAATTTTGCAATATCTTTCTTCATACCATTCTACTAATAGATTTCCCGCAAATCATGGTACATCTTAGTGGCCCCTGGGTGAATAAAATATCGTGTCCCATGCACCTTTGCTAATATTTACTATCTCAAACCATCCACACTCGGAATACATAACCTGCCCTAACAATGAAGCACACCATCTCCCCCTTAGGAGAAAAATTCAACCTTTTGATCTCAAACTGCCTCCTTTAACTTAACTAAAATAGGATCCCTGTCTTGCTTTTCTTTTACTTCAGCAACCAATAAAGATTTCAAACCATTCTGAACCCGTATACTACCTTCAGCCAAATCAACCAACCGAACACCTAATATAGCAAGCTGATGAACCTCACGACTAACTTCTTTTTATCCTCCCCAACATACGCAAAACTTTCCATACACAATCTACTAAGGGCATCGACCACTACATTAGCCTTACCCAGTCAATATAACACATTCATATCATAGTCTTTTAATAATTCAAGCCACCTTCCCTGATGAAGATTTAGATCCATCTGAGTAAACACATACTGTAAACTCTTATGATCTATGAACACATCAACATGGACCCCATAAAGGTAATGCCTCCAAATCTTTAAGTCAAAGACAACTCCTGCCAACTCAAGATCATGGATTGGGTAATTCTTCTCATGGGGTTTAAGTGCCTCGAGGCATATGTTATGACTTTACCTTGCTACATCAATACACAACCAAGACCAACTCTAGAAGCATCACAATAAGCTACAAATCCATTTGAACCCTCTAGTAGAGTCTATACTGGGTGGAAGTAAGTCGAGTTTTCAACTCCTGAAAACTCTTCTCGTGGGAATTTAACCACTGAAATTTAACTTTCTTCTAGATTAGTCGAGATATGGGAGAAGTAATAGAAAAAACCCTTCAAAAAACCATCTGTAGTAACCAGCTAAACCCAAGAAGCTCCTGATATCTGATGGAGAGATGGGTTTAGGCCAGTTTTTCACTACTTTGATATTTTGAGGATCAACTCAAATATCATCACTGAAAATAATATGACCAAGACAAGCTACTGATCTCAACCAGAATTCCCATTTACTGAACTTAGAAAATAACTGGTGATTCTTAAGGTTCTGCAATACAATCTTTAAATAATCTACATGATCACCTTCATTATGCAAATAAAAAAAGATGTCATCCATGAAGACTATGACGAACATATCTAAGCACTGCTTGAACACCTTGTTTATCAAGTTCATAAAAGTTGCAGGAGAATTCGTTAGTCCAAAAGACATAACTAGAAATTCAAAGTTACCATACCAAGTTCTAAAGGCTGCCTTTGGGATATCGCATTCCCTGACTCTAAGCTAATGATAGCCAGATCTGAGGTCTATTTTAGATAAATAGCTTGCACCCTGAAGTTGCTCAAACAAGTCATAAATTCTGGGTAGAGAATACTTATTAATGATTGTTACTTTGTTCAAGTTTTGATAGTTGATGCACATTCTGAGGGTACTATCTTTCTTGCGCACGAAGATAACTAGAGCACCCCATGGAGAAATACTAGGCATGATGAAACCCTTATTTAAGAAATCTTTCAACTATTTCTTCAATTGCGTAAGCTCAATTGTAGCTATTCAATAAGGTGGAATTAAGATAGGCTAGGTATCTGGAAGGATATCTATTCCAAGTCAATTTTTCTCTCGGGAGGAACTCTGGGAAGATATTTAGGGGACACTTTTGGAAACTCATTCGCTATTAGAACTGACTCAAGACTCGGAGTTTTTGAATTTGAGTCCTTGATTCGAACGAGATGGTAAATACATCCCTTGGAAATCATCTTTCTTGCCTTAAAATAGGAGATAAATCGACCTATAGGTACTGAAGTATTACCCCTTCATTCAATAACAGGCTCATTAGCAAACTAGAACTATACCATTCTGGTTCTACAGTCAATTGAGACATATCACGAGTGGATATAATCCATACCTCCAATAACATCAAAATCAGTTATCTCTAACTCTAAAAGGTCAATTGAAGTGACCTTCTGAGACACTATGACCAGGCAATTTCTGTATACCCGTTTGGCTGTAATAGAACTACTGAATAGAGTAGACACTAAGAAGAATTCTACTAAGATTTTAGGACTCACGCCAAAGTCTATTGCTATATAGGGAGTCACAAAAGAAAGCAAAGCTCCAGGGTCTAACAATGCAAAAACATAAAGATGGAAGATGTAACATACCCGTAACCACATCAAGAGAAATTTCCTAATCCTGTAAAGTCTATAAAGCATAAAGTTAATTCTGACACAACCCACTGATGGAAAAGGTGACACCTTGCTGAGTAGGGTGACCTTCTAGTGTTGCAAAATGATTAGTCAGGTTCTGTTAATGATCATTTCTACCCTTTCACATACCCAATGGGAAATCCCTTATCCTGTGGCCTATCTTGCCAAAATTAAAGCATGCATCACTACCTTTTCTACACTCACCCAGATGATTATTACCATACTTTTTATAGACTGGGTTTGTACGGCCACTATTCACACTACCTTGGGACTTAGAGCCTAGTGCTCTATCTCGATTGTCCTGCCTAAACTTTGGAACTGAAGCATTGGCTGAAGCTGAAGATTTCTAGCCAAGCTGAGAATGATTACCACTTTCCAACCTCTGTTGGGATAAATTGAAGCTACTTGTTTTGGCCCACTTATTTTCCCTTTCCTTCTCTTTATGCTTCTCTTCATCAATCTGCTGAGAATGGACTATCAACCTAGAGAGATCCATCTCCATTATTAGCATCACTTTTCTAACTCCTTGACCAAATCCTTAGAAACCCAGGCATGAACTTACTCATCCTGGACTGAGAATTGGCCACCATAGTCGGAGCATACCTCGCCAACTGGGTGAACTTGAGTGAGTACTCTTTCACACTCATACTACCCTATTTTAAATTGATGAACTCCTGAACCTTACTATCTTTCAACTCAAGTGGGAAGAATTTGTCTAAGAAACCCATAGAGAACTCATCCCACTCTATAGGCCCTGCCTCAACACTTCTGTACTCCTTTCACTGTTTAATCTAAGTGTGAGCTACTCCCTGTAACTGATAAGCAGCTAAGTCAGCACTCTCACTCGAAGTGATATTCATAATGTCTGTCTTTTTCTGCACACCATCAAGAAACTTTTGTGGATACTCCTTAGACTTGAATCCAAAAAAATGGAGGATTCATCCGAGTAAAGTCTCAGATCCTAGCTGCAACCGTATTTACCACTAGGTTGAGTGGGCCAAAAACTGTAGATTATTCTTGGCAGCCATGTATTAGGCTAAGGCTGTGAAAGTAACCCTGAATTTTGCTTGGGAGACCTGTTCGTTCAAAAGGTTTTGGGGACAGGTGGTGGTGCGAGCTAATCCCTATTCATCTTTTCATTAGCCCTTTTGGGAGGCATTTTTCTGTAAACGGTAGAGAATGAGTTAGAAGGAGAAGTTTAACAGAGCTTATGCTCCTTCGAGCAACATGAATACTGAAAGAAGGAAAACTTTCTTAAAACATCCTGTAGCTTTCTTTCCATAAGTGTGGTGCGCTTCAAAACCATGCACAAGACTCTACTCAATGCAGCTTTCAAACACCTAGGACACTTTAAAAGCTTAGTCTCTGATACCAAGTTTATCACGATCCAAGACTACCCCTAGTCTTAATACGGTGCTTAAGGCTATAGATAACCTCATCTAACCCATGATCTAGTTTCTGTTGTGAGCACCAAATAAAATAATAATAAAACATCATATGTGGAAGCTAAATTGATAGAAATACCATTAAGATGTAATGCTGAAATGATACCTTACATGTCTGAACTACTGATAAAAACTGAAAACAAGTTTGACTATCCAAAAGCCTCTAAAACATGAGGAGTTGATGGGACAAACCCCCGACTAACTCCAAATAACTGAAATAAAGGAAGTACTAAAAATAACTGCAACTAACTTATTCTCGAAGGATGAGGACTTACCACAACTGGTACTAAGTGGCACTGAGCTGACTAAGACCGATCAGGGAACTTAGCATCCGAACCTATGTTATAAGACAACATAACGTAAAAGAGAGTATGCGATTAGTACTTTGAATGTACTGGTACGTGAGATAGGAACAACTGAGATACATAGAAGTACTAAACTAGTGTGCTAGTGTCAACTCTTGCCTATGGGGCATAACTTGTCATTTGGAAGAAATCGAAGAAAAGAAAAATATGAAAGTTGCATAAAAAAATGAACAAAAATATTTAAAAAATAAAAGTAAAGGAAAAAAAAAAAGAAAAAGAAAATATAGATGTTGAGAGGAAAAAAGAAAAAAAAAGAAAAGTTGAAAAAAAAAGAAAAAAACACCAAAGAAAAATAAAAGCTAAAAAAATTTAAAAAGAAAAAATCAAAAATAAAAATAAAAAAAAATAAAAAAGAGGAAAAATTTTTAGAAGTAGAAGTTGAGAGGAGAAAAGGAAAAAAAGTAAAGGTTGAGAAAAACTAAAAAATAAAAAGAAAAAAAAAAGTAAGAAGATAAAAGTAATATTAAAAAGAGGAAAAAAAAAACAGAAGTTGAGAGGAGAAAAGAAAGAAAAAGTAAGAATTGAAAAAAATTAATAAAAAATAAAAAAATAAATATCAAAGTAAAAATAAAAGTTGAAAGGTAAATAAGTATGAAATTATTTAGAAATATCTGTGATATAAATGGACAAATAAATATTTATCCTATACATAAAAAGAAGGAAAATCAGTTTTGTAGGCCTTTTTTTTTACAGAAGATAAAAAATAAAGTCATTATAGGGTCATTTATGTAGTTTATGTGTATTTTTCTTAAAATGGAATGTTGCATCATTAATAACAGTTGAATATATCATTATCCACCTTGATAAACCTTTTGAATGAAAAAACAAAAGTTAAGTGACTTTTCTAATATAAAACAAAAAAAAAATAATCGTTTGAATGAAACGAAAAATATTAAGTCATTTTTCTAATATAAAAAAAGATATGATTTTGTTGGCAAACATGCTATTGAATTTAATAGATTACTAATATTTTAAAAAAATTTAAGGTGTCAAAAGGATTCATGTAATCTTATTGTTAGGGGTGGACACTCGGTCGGTTCGGTCTGATTGTTTAATATCGGTTTGGTTTATCGGTTCTTAGATTGACAAAAATAATATTCATAACCAAACCAAAATAAATTCGATTTGGTTCAATTTTTACAAATTCGGTTCAGTTATTTCGAATTTTTATTTCGGTTTGAAATATTAAAGTAGTTAGTCTCTCTTTTTCATAACTGAGCATTTTAAATTGATGATTTTTTTCAGAAAAAATATTTTTTTCAAACTTATTTTTTATTCCCAAATATAAATAACTATAAATAACTCAACATGGATGAAACAAAATGAAATAATCATAAGCTTAACATAATACATAACGTTATTAATCATTACATATAATATAATCTTGCATAAATAGTCTACAAAACAACACAAAACTCATAAAAATTGTCCATGAAACAACATACTTTCTGCATAAATAGTCCATAAAACAGTCCAAAGTCACCAAAATAGTCCATAAAATATTTGAGTCACTAAAACAATCCATAAACAGCCTGCGGCGTATGCGAATTTTCTGTTAAATGATAATTATGAATATGAATTGCTAAATATTATATATATATATATATATATATATATATATTTTATATATATAGAGAGAGAATAAATACATAATTACACCACTGATCTTGTCCGAGTTTTGCAAAAAGACACCTAAACTTTAATTTCGACCTATTACCCCATGATTCTTCTTTATTTCGTTGCAAATACACCATTTTTCGCTGAATCTCAGTCACAATAAAGAGAGTAGATGAACGCATCAATCAGGTGCTGCCACGTGTCAAATATTTTTAATTTTATATTTTATTTATTTTTTTAATATTTTTTTTCCTTTTTATTTAATTTATCACCCCCTTCCTCCACCCCACCCCACCCCGCATCCAACAGCTCCCCCCACCCCCACCCCCTGCATCCAGTTTCCTCCATTAAAATGGAGCTTAAAGCTTCTGTACTATCTCCATTTTTATTTATGACCCCACCCCACCTCCCCACCTCCCCACCTCCACCCCGTCCAACATCTCCCTCCCCTAGTCCCGTCTAGTTCCCTCTATTAAAATGGAGCTTAAAGCTTCATTAAAATGGAGGTTGTACATCAAGTTTCCTTTTTTAAATTATGGTGATGATGATGTTATTGTTGTTGCTTTAATTGATGTTGTTGTTGTTGTAATTGATGTTGTTGTTGTTGAGTTATGGAGATGAAGAAGAAGTTGGGGAAGAAGACAATAGTAGATGAGTGGGGTTGCGGGGGTGGGGTGAGTGGGGGGTTTTATGAAATAATTTTAAAAAATAAATAAATATTAATTTAAAAAAAATATAAATTTTATATTAAATTATTTACACATGGCAGCTTCTAATTGGTCAAAAAAGTCAATTTTTGCCTTTTCACGCGCTTGCGGCACATGTATACACGTAGAGGGTCAAAATGGTGTATTTGCAACGAAATAAAGAAGATTCGTGGGGTAATGAGTTGAAGTTAAAGTTTAGGTGTCTTTTTGAAAATTTCGGACAAGATTAGTGGTGTAATTATGTATTTACTCATTTATATACAATATATATATATATATATATATATATATATATATATATATATATATATATATATATATATATATTATTTATTTATTTATAAAGTTTTGGTTTTTCGATTTAACCGATTTTAAAAAAAAAAAAATGAAAACCAAACCAAAAAATTAAAATTTTAAATTACAAATCGAACCCGATCCGAAAAATCGAAAAAGCAAAACCAAAATTAAATTTCGATTTGTTTTTTTGATTTTTTCGATTTAAACCAAAATATGTCCACCCCTACTTATTGCCTTTGACCATTGGTCAATAAATCTAAAATTTGCGAACATTTTTTACTATTTAAAGGTTACACAAAGTGCAAAAATAATGTCATATTTTTAATCAAAAATTTTCTAAGTAGTAGTTCTGATGATGAATGTTGATGCAAAGAATATTTTTCTTCTTCTGAAGACCATCTTTTTGTTATACTATATTTTAATAATAACAGAAGGTGAATACACTTCTTTCATGTGTGATGTGTTATAACTATTCTATCTTTCAAGTATATAATACTGATGATAACTACTGTTTTTGTTTGGTTATACGAATTAGCAGCAGGAATTGGAAGAAGAGAAATTGAATCCAAACAAGCTTATGCAAGTGGAATCAAGCTTTTCAAAATGAAGAGAGATACAAACTTTCAGCTTGATGATTCAATAGTGATTGACTATACGCCAGTTCATACATCGCCAGAAATTTCACCACCATGTTCTAGTGGGACCGATTAATCATCGTACTATATAATGTATGAGTCGTTGATGAATAGTAGTGTATTCAAATATTTTAATGAATAATATCGGTGTTGAGTAAAAATTTTCTCTGCGTTTGTCATAAGGTGTTTGTACCCGATTTATATATTTTCTGATGTTATCACGCCCAAAACTCGTCCTAAAATAGATAAATCACAACAATATAATATGATTTTTAAATCCAGAATCGAATCTCATAGAGAACTAAGGTTTAGCTATAATTATTCTATATCACAAAAAAATTAGTTTGAACCATTTTCTAGTTCTAATATTAAGATTTATATTTGAAACTACCTAAGAAATAAATATTAAAGCAGCAAAATATCAACTCAAGAGGAAGAAGTTGGAAACAAGATTAAGAACCAGTTTGGATAGGATTAAAAAAATAGTTTTTTAGCTTATGCGCTTAAAAATTGAAAATAAGTGTTTATAAATTAAATAGATAAGTGTTTGGATAAAAGTGCTGAAACTGAAAAAAAATTGTTGATATGTTTGGTAAACAACTGTTGCTAAACACTTTTTTATTGTCAAAATGATTTAAATGTCCTTAAAGCTGTTAATACCATAAATAAGTTGAATTTTATATAATTTTAATTCTAATAATTTACAAACAAAGGACAAAAATGAAGAGGAAACCAGAGAAAAGAGACAGAGAGAAGCGTCAAAGAGAAAAAGAAAGAAAAATAATATATTTAAGGGTTATAAATTTGGGACATTGTTGGTATCAGAGAAAAATATTAGGGGTAAAAAAGTAAATGTCTTGGTTAAAATTAAAAGAATCTTAATTGAAAAAGCAAAAAGCTGGGGGTACCCAGCTTTTCACTTTTTTTTTAATAATTATTTTTGGCTTTTGTAAGTACTTTTTTTTTTTATCAAACACCTAAAAAAGCTAAAAAAGAGATTAAAAACTGATTTGATCAGATTTTAATCCTATTCAAATGAGCTTTAAGAAGGACTAGAGTTGTGATTTCCTTAATCTTGCCACATTATCTATAATCTTGTCAATTTATTCACTACCAATCAATAATTAAATACATACCACAATTGTTCCTCGAGTAATTACGATAGTTCACGAGACATTCTCTTGAATTGCACCATTTTTTTACTGCTCACTAAGATAACGTCAGGTTTTCGTTATCTCTAAATCCACCTTTAGACAGACATTATTGATCTCTCGTGAAGAGCAGCGAAGAAAGGAATTGAAGCAAGGGGTGTTAAGAACTGGTGGATTGTTTGGCTGATAAGTTAATAGTGCTCGACAACTGTTTTGAGTTTTGCTTTCTCTAATACTCATGGATTGACGTGGAGGTTAGAGCCATGCACTGGTATAGTACTTTATCATAATGATTTGATTTAGCATAGAGTTTAAGAAAGTAGCCAGGCCAGGACTTTTGAATCTTGTCGTCTTAAACTAAACAAGATTGTTCTAGTTCATGAATTCTTAAACTAACTGTTCTAGCTTATGAATTCGTTGTTGTTGCTTATTTTTTTGGTTCACTAGTTGCTTCAGAATCCTAACTCAAAATATAGCTCATTACTTTTCACTATTGGAAAAAAATAAGTATAACTTGTTGTTAAAGCATGGTGTTCATATAACTTGATGTTTATATTAAGGAATGAAAGTTTATCGATTGATTCTTATACTGTGCATTTTTATGTAGCCAAGTGATGCGGCTAGTGGATCCATTTTGCCCATGGATGCAAAGAGATCACGTGATGATAATGATCCTAACGACATTCTTTGATTTCGTTGCACTTGTCTTGCATATTCAATTATGATGGTGTAATTGTGTGGTTGGTGTGAATCTTAGAATATTGAACGTTTTGTGTTTAAATTTGATTTTGTAGTTTAAAGATATTAGTTAATGTTGAAAATTTAGAGTTTAAAGATGTTAATGTTGAAAATTTAATTTTGAAGTTTAATGTTCAATGTATTTTTGATATTCTTTTCAATTACAATGTTTAATTACTCTGTTGTATTAATGATATATGAATTGAACAAATATTGAATTGTAGGTTATGCCTAAAGGAACAATTAAATTTGAGCTAAAATTAAAATCTATAATTAGTTATTGAAAATTGATGGATTCTACTAATTTTTTTTTAAAAATAAAACAATTGCGGAGGTTTTAACCCCAACAAGTTTTAAATAAAAATTTATTATAAAAAGAATTAAATTTAGAATAACGGGGTTCAATAACCTCCGCAAATTAATTATGGGGGTCATAACCGCCGTAAAATAACCCCCGTAAATTAATTATGGGAGTTGGAAAAAAACTGCCGCAACTTGTTTATGACAGCTCGTATTCTGGGGGTTTTGGAAATCCCCGCAATTACATTTTACGGGGGTTCTAAACCCCCACAAACCTCAAAATTAACTCCCACAATTTGACCCATTTTTTGTAGTGACCCTTTTTCCCTAATTATTATTTAATTATTAAAGTTTAAAGAATCCTAATATATATATGATAGGAACAAAATATAAGGAAAACTAATGTTAACAGGTTTTCTTTTTTCTTATGTACATTAAAAAGGAGTACTAAAATATATAATTGAAAACTTTAAGGAAAACTAATGTTAGTAGGTTTCCTTTTTCCTTATGTACATTAAAAAGGAGCCCTAAAATATATGATTGGAAAAGAAGATATATTTTAAAAATAAATAATTTGGTAAATCTATACGGGAGTTGTGACTTTGTTTGTGTAATATGTAACGTAACATGTGATATCCAAGAAGAGCTTATTTTTGTTACTAGGAGTCCTTTAGATTAAAAAGAAGGTTCATGGTGTTTCTTCTATGCAATTGTGTTATATACTTTGTATTATTCTTTATGTTGGTTGGTATTAGGATTTGATGGGTTTCTGATGCTTTGTTTTGCTTGATACTGGTGGTAGATGGATTTTTGTTCGAATTTTGAAGAATTTTTGTGTACAAGTTAGATTTGATCATATTGAAGATTAGATTTAATCATATAGATTTGATGTCTCAAATATCATATTGTTTTGTTGTAGTTACTATTCTGTTCTGCATCTTCGTTAGAGCTTCTACTGAATTTCATCTGGTTTTGTTTTACGTAGGGAAGATGTTTTGTTTACATGTGGTATTGTGTTAACTACAAATGAAACTATATGTGAAAAATGTCTCATGCCTGGACGACTCTTACCAACGGTATGAATGATTTCTTTCTTAGATTACTTAATTTGAACTTCAGTTCTAGAAATGTGTGATCTATTATCGTTTCAAACACAAAACGATATTATCGACTTGCTAGCAGATGAAGATTTATTGTATATGTTCTCAAAGTACTTCTCTGCAGTTATTATGCACTCATGATTTCTTTTTTTTTTTTTGGTTCAAAAGATAGAAATATGTTATACACAAAATATGCATCATCATTACAGAAAGTAAAAGGGCAAAAAAATATCCCCCAAAACTAACTGAAATAGGTCAAATTCACCTGTTGTTATTTTCTTGGGTCAAAATGTCCTCTAACTAGCCAAATAGTTCAAAAATATTGTGTTGGGTTTAAGATTAAAGTGTGAATGAAAAATGGAGGAAAGAATTGAGATAACACTCAAAAATGGAAAGTCTACTAATTCTTCCACATTAGTGGGAGAAGGAAACTTTCAAGTGTTTATACCAAGGAACACTTACTCCACATGGTAAGTGAGGCAAGAACCAAGAGTTGCCTCGCGCCGCCGTCGTCATCGCTCGCTCGGCTCAAATTTGAAAAATGATCAATGAGATCTATTTTTTTGTTCAAAATTTATTTGAACAATCCAGTTTTTGCAGTGCAAAAACAACTGTAGAAAGGACACACCTTTCCGACTACTACAGTTGGATTGTTAGGCCATTTTATCTTGGGAGAAAAATTTTGTAACCTCGGGTCTAATTTTTTAATAAAATTCTGAAAACACACTTCTTTGAAAAGTCATTTTGATCTTGTGTTGATGGTGTTGCATAACTTCATAAGTGTTCTTGTTTTATAGTTGAACTTGTGTTAAAGTTGTTGTGCCGAAATAGAGATTTTGTATACCCGAAAATAACATATTGTTCCTACTAACGTCTACCCCAAAATAAGGAAATTAGCCAATTTTTCCCTTGTTCTTTTTTTTTTTGGGGGGGGGGGGGGGGGGGGGAAGTGGTGTATGAACCATATAACAACATAATAAAATAAGTAGCCATTTTAACAAATAAAAATCAATGACATATAATTTTTTTTCCTTCTGGTTCCTTACACATTAGGTATATGACCGTATCTTGTTATTTCTAAATATTTCAAGGGAAAAATTGATCAATTTTCCATTATTTTTGGAGCAATCATCAGTACAAAGGATACTTTTGAACTATTTTGCTTCTTGGAGAATATTTTTGAGCCAAAAATGTAACGACAAGGACATTCTTGATCCAAAATATAAAGGAGGGGGTGTCCTAGTGGTCGATGATGTGGGTTAAGCACCATGAGCTCTCAGCTTCACTTCTCAGCAAAGATAAAAACACTAGGTGATTTCTTCGCATATGTTTTAACCTTAATAAACAGAATTACCTGGTATCTGTTGTTGGTGGAAGGTGACAGATATCCCATGGAGTTAGTTGTGGTGTGCAAAAGCTAGCCCGGGCATCAGATTATTTAAAAAAAGAGAAGTAGTGCCATTATAGTACTTGGTGTTTCCAAATAAGTACTATATGTAGTCTCAATAGTGAAAATAGTTCTTGGTATATTTGTCTGAGGATTTTATACAACAAGCAAAGGAGTAATTGTTGAGTACACAAATTATTATAAATATATGCTAGATGTCATTCACAATATGTGTAAAGGTTTTGGTCAAGGAGACTATATTATTAAAACCCAACTTGTTGAACACTATTCCAAATGAATGAAATAAACTTTTCTAAACTAAAAAATGAGTTGTTATTTACTCTGTTTTTCTTTTTATGGTGAATCTATAGGAAGACATATCTTAACCGACTCGTAATTGATGAGGCGGCCAATGATTATAAGTCCATTCTCGCACTACATTCAGCCACTATGGAGAACCTTTATTTATCTACTGTACGTGCGTACTTGTAGTTTTATTCGCTAAATCTCGAGTTTTTAGGATTTCTATATGGATAATATTGATTAACCTAAGATTTATAGTGAATATTACTTTTTGTAATTGATTCTTTTGGTCACTTAGGTTAGCATTTGTGGTATTATTAATATTTTTTTTCTATTTTCTCGATAAATTTTGTGGATTGAGTTATTTTATCTTTGTTTGAAGATTTGAGGGATATGATCTTAGTGTTTCTATAATTTGAGATGGCGATGTTGTGACAGTGCACGACATGTAGCATTATTTTCTTGAATAAGAAGCTGACAAATATCTACAATGGAAAGAAGAGAATATATAGTTTTTTGATTGTTTAAGTTTAAGCAGATCGACTCCCTCATTCCAATTTTTGCTTGAATTCTCCGTCAATAAGATAATAGCAATTTCAAAATGTTATGTCATTAAGGATATTACTAGGGCTTCACGCCTTCTTGACAATGAAATTGAATCATAAAGGTTCCGACTTCTCTTTGTTTGCCCTACTTATGTTATTTTGTGTTTGTTAGAATTCTTTTATTGTGTTTTTTGTCTCAATTTTTGGAATTTACTTAGGAGATTGGCTAACTAACTTGAATGGCGAAGTATAAGGAGGAAGTTGAGTTGAATTCCTTCAAGAAAGAGATAAAGGAGAACCAAGAGCAAATTCAACTCAATAAGCAACTTCCTCATTTGGTCGACAACTTTTTTGAAGTGAGTAATTAGGTTTTCCTTAATGAGTATTATTCTTGATTTGACACCTATCTTTATCAAGTGATATTTATAAAAACAGATTATACTTTTAAGAAAATTAAGTCCAATAATCAACTTACTTACCGAGTACTTGGTTAGCAATATATTGAGGTGAGTAATTAGAGTTTTGGTAATTAGTACTATTTCTCTTGTTTTGAGCTAAAGGTACCTAGAGTTATGAATATTGGTATATGGTCATCAATCTGAATAAATCATACATTGTGGTGCTGCACCCAGCACCATGTGTGCAATGCTTGCACTCACATTAGTTACGGTTCTCATGATCAAATGGTGCATTAAATAATTGACAATTTTACATTGCACACGCACAATTTACCTTGAGTTCTTTTGTAGGAAAAGTTCAAATGTATAATCAAAGAGGAATTGAAAAAATCATATCAAATTACTTTGCCAAAAATATGAAAACTTTGTAATTCACTGAAGTTTTCAATATATACTCCAAGGTGGTGTAGGAATTAATTGAGTTAGGAAAATAATATTAGCTGACTGACTTGCTCTTGATTTCTTTATATGTAGGATACTCTTTAAATGAGTTATGAAAATTATGTAAAGTGTTGCTTTGTAACCCCCCGATTTTCTGAACCGAAACGCTACACGGTGCTCATGACCTCAAAGGACCACAAGCTAACCCATGACTGATATCTGTACCTATAAACTGCATAATATCTCATAAAATATGCAGAAACATAAACTATAAGGCCATAAGGTTCAATATTAATACATTTTTGAAAAATATGGTATAACAATACCAAAAAGAAACATAAATACTGAAGTCTGAACATCTAATCTTACATCTAGTCTGAAAGCCTCTAACTGAACTGAATAAGGAGTTGATGGGATATGTCCCCAACTAACTCCAACTACTGAAATAAAGTGCAAACTGAAATAGAAATGAAATCATTATGTCCTCGAAGGATGAGGACTCATGTCTAACTCTGACTGCTGATCCTGGAATCTACTGCTGATTTGGAGCTCAGGCCTCTGAACCTATGGTGTAACATAAGAGAAAACACCATAGCACAAATGCGTCAGTACGTCTGAATGTACTAAGTATACGAGTGAGTTAGGCTAAATGCAAAGGATTATATGCATGAAAAATACTGACTGATATGAACGTAAGAGTACATGCATGCATACATAACTGTAACTGAACTCATGGAGATACTGACTACTGAGTCTGAATACTAACAACATGAGTGTACTGATAATGAGATTCTGAAAGAATAAGTTTACTGATATTGATATGTAAATCACTAATAAGTGATGGATCTGATATTGTATTACTGAATACTGGGAGACTGATACTATATTACTGATAAAAGAATGATTGTTTCTGACAGTTCGAAGCTAACAGTCCTGAAATCTGTAGCTGAAATTGTGGGAAGTAGTTATCTAGCCGACATACCTCAGATACGCTATAATAGCTAAGCTTGGGTCCAATCTCTGCCCCGACTGAAGGGGTGTCAATACCGCTCCACTGGTAAGGACAACTGTGAGAACCCTATACTAGAAGGTACTCAATAAGAATGGTGGGAACCCTAAACTGATGGGTTAAGCCACCTCATCAACCCTAATCTGATGGGTTAAGATGTCTCAACCTACGTTGGCTACGTAGTTCTGGAACACAAGGATGACTACTAAGAATCACACCCTGAACTAGCGGGTGAGTTCTCATCCTTGGGTTCACTCAGTGCTAACTTCTACTCCCATATGAAGGACACTGAAATGAATAACTAAGCTGAATTGAATAACTGAACTGAACTGATTAGCTAAACCGATACTGATTAACTGGACTGATACTAGTGGTATTGTTTAGCAGAGCTAAACTAAGTTTATTGGATTCCAATGACTGACGGAATATAATGAGTTCTGAGGAACGGTTGAGAGTACTGAAGTTACTGAGATTGACTGTGAATACTGAGTTTGCTGAGGTTATTGAGCACTGAGATTACTGAGATTACTGGACTACTGAGATTTTTGAGTTTTCTTGAGTCACATGACTGACTAAATTCTATAGGTCATGGCTTGACTGAGAGTATCGTGAAAACATAACATGGCTCTAGCCACACAACTATATCTTTCGAGTACAAGTACCCCCAGGACTCAATGGAAGGAAACTGACACAACATGAATTTCTTGAGTACACGACCATCAATAAAAATCCATAATACATGAGTGGGGGATTTCATAAAGCACATGGTCATCATAATATCTATCATGAATAGGAATGCTTATAATCAAGTCATAAATCTCATATTCTAATATCATGAGCATTCCGACAACATATACTATTCATAGAAATCGCATGGAAATCATTCAAGCGTAAGGGAACGACAACATGTAACGTTTAGTTCATATTGGATCTTCAAGCTTAATTATGCAACCCTAGTTGTTTTTCTCTTTTAGTGCTCTTGGATGATGAGCTTTGAGATGTTAATAGGGTTGTAATGTGTTTAGAAGCTATATATTTCGTAGGGTTAAGTTTAGGGACGTGTAGGGAGTGTTAAAAGACTTAATTACCCTCAAAATAACTCAAAACAGAGTGTTTTTGGCATTAGAACTGACTTAGGCGGCGACTAACCAATCGCCTAAGTTTGATTGGGCGGCGACTAACCAATCGCTTATCCTTACTGTCTCTCATGAAAATGGGCATAACTTTTCGCTCGGGTATTGGATTAAGGCGAAATTGGTATCGTTGGAAAGCTAATTCAATTATCTAAAATTTGGTGGGTAGAAATATATAGAAATACCATATTAACATCGAGTTATACTCATTCAAAGATGATCCTTGCAAAATCAAAAAGATGACCCTTGCAAAATCAAACACTAAAACTTGATGGATTCAAACTCTTAGCTTGTATTACCTTAAGTGACTCATATGAACATGCTTAATATATCATTAGCTATCTTATCGCTAGGATACTCATTGTAAGTCATGCACTAAAATGCTACTCACGGGATAGGAGGTTTCATACGTAGGAAAAATGGTTCGTCTCCTAGCTTAGAAACATATGGGGTATTACAATATCTCCCCCTTGGGAACATTCGTCCTCAAATGGAAATTTACTGAAGCGGGAGAGATGATAAGATAAAGTACGTACAAGACATACACTACTAAAATATGGGTTCATGACTGGCATGACTGAAAGTTGAGCACAACACACTGAACATGTATATCTGATGCATGGGAAGCTGATTCATGAATATAAGACTGAGGATTCTAATAAAGTAAGTTTTCTCAAAATGAGAATGCATATCTGATGCACAACTGAAAGGCTGAATCCATGCATATCTGATCCATGATTATATGACTAACATAATACGTGAATGCATGACTGAATGTATTAATGAGCTGATCACACATATCTAATGCGTGAATTCATGACTAAACTTACTCATGAATATGCGATGGTAAAAGTATCAAGTTTGAACTAAAAACTAAGCATGGAACTTAATACCAAGTTTGGCACTAAAATATGAACATGAGAACGAGTAAGTTTAAGGAAAACTGTTACCTTGAACTGATAATACCGATAAGTTTGAGATTAATTACTCCATATGCATGATCGAAAACATGAGAACATAACTAATTCTGGGACGTGGTAGATATATTAAATATCATGATATGAACTGAATCTTGAAAACATGGCATACGACTGAAGTTGGAGTTTGAGGGTTAACTTATGAGTACCTCTTCTCCAAATTGGATTCATCAAAAGAAAATAAAGCAGTATATTTATGTCTTGAAATTTTGTGGGTATGATGTATCTCCCCCTTGGGATACTATGTCCCTCAAAGGATACTGACTTGGATGAGCTATTGAGGGAAGTTGAGGCGATGCACAAGACACCTAGGAACTGAGTCATGACTGAATAGCTAAGATCTGAAACTGAGACATGATACATGAACTGAGCTGAACACGAGTGCATAAATACACTAACTTATCTGATTAACTGATAACTGATAGTTTAATATTGGATCTGTAAAGCTAAACTGTACTTAGTCTGAATAGTTGGGCTGAGATTTTTGAGTCTTATGCATAGGAGATAAGGACTAACTGAGTAGAATGAGGTATCTGAGCATGGATTCATGAAGTCTGTATTATTTTCGAATGCGAGACCAAGCATACGACATGGCTCTGAGGTATTCTATAAATTGGGGTACTGAAATACTGATAACTGAGTACTGACAACTTGAATGCTATGGTAAAGCATGTCTGGAACTGAACTGAGTTTCAAATCTGGTTACTGAACTGAATATGACATTATAACTAAGCCTATAGCTAGTACAGAAGTACTGAATTCAAGGAATAAACACTGATCACTGGGTGCTGGATACTGAAACTATAATTGAGTTGGCAACTGAGTTTTTGATGGCTACATGCTGGGGACTGACATAAGTCAAGGATCTAAATGTACACTTACACTTTGTACTTTCCCAACTTCTAAATACAACCCCTTGCTAGACACTTACTTGCACATTTATCATGACATTCAAGCCTATCTTCACAACTACACCCTCGTGCAAAGTAAGCATGCAATAATCTTCTCTTATCTAAACAACTGCTTATCACTACACTGTTCCATAAGGAGAGCTAACTGGAGGAGTAAATCAGGAGGACCTGAAACATGAATAGATACAAACTAAACTTGACACATGACTGAAACTTGAGGAATAAAATATCAATAGTTTTGATTTACCAATAAAGTCTGAACTGAGGATATACATGACATAGTCTAAATGTATTTGATCTGTAGGGGCATAGCATGAGTCATGGAAGCTAAGTATACTGGAAATAATGATATGCGTACATGAGTCATGAGCTGCATGACCTGAGTCTAGAGTTTTCTGTACTCGTGGGACATGATTCGAATACTAAGGGAGCTGGAACTGAACCCCTTATACTGGGAACTGAAGGCGCACATAATCCCATGGAAAGGGTGTGAAAGTAGATTGTTATCATGGAACATGACTCATACTGCGGAGTAAAAGGGACTCCTTATGCTGGAAATTAAATTCATACATGATTATAGTTTGTGACCATAGAGTTGGTATGCAATGCCTGAGTTGGTTTCATGATAGCTGAAGTGAAAAACTCCACACCAAGATAAGAAACGGTCTGGAATTGTCTTTCCTTACTGCTTTCTATACATACTGGCTCTACTACTAAAATCTGAGGGCCTGGCTTAGGTACTTGATCTACCATTACATACCTACATTATGTTCAACACTTGTCTGTCTTACTAAACACATCATTTGATTCTGTTTTCTCATATACTGCTAATATCACAGTCACACCTTTATGCTTAATTTTGAGTCAATAAACTTAAGTGTTTAGCTCGTACTATTCAAGCCTACTGATCTAATCCTCTTGAATACATAATCTGATCAAATAGAATAATACTATCCCAACTCTACTACTGCAAAACTTCTGGGTTCAGGAATGAGTTCTCATGATCATGAATAAAATCTGTACGACCTTGGAACAATAATGAACTGATGGGATATTGTTTGAGTCTGTTGCTAATCTCATGACTGACCGTAGGGACTGTCTAAGAAAGATCTATCTTTAGGACTTTGAACTTCACTATTTCTATTACCTTGAAAGTAAGGTAAAGTGAACATGAGGGGTGCATGATATGAATCTACATGGTTTCCTTAAAGAAACTTGCTATAGCGAGATCTTGAGACATGAAAGAAGGGAAATAATTCCTTAAACATCTCATAGCCTCTTGCACATAAGTGTGGTACACAACACGCCCATGTACTAGACTCTACTTGATGCAGCTTTCAGACTTCCTAGGATATTGTTGAACCTTAGGCTCTGACACCAAGTTTGTAACGCCCCGATTTTCTAAACCAAAATGCTACACGGTGCTCATGACCCCGAAGGACCACAAGCTAACCCATGATTTATATCTGTACCTATAAACTGCATAATATCTCATAAAATATGCAGAAATATGAACTGTAAGCCCATAAGGTTCAATACTAATACATTTTTGAAAAATATGGTATAACAATACCAAAAAGAAACATAAATACTGAAGTCTGAACATCTAATCTTACATCTAGTCTGAAAGCCTCTAACTGAACTGAATAAGGAGTTGATGGGACATGTCCCCAACTAACTCCAACTACTGAAATAAATTGAAAACTGAAATAGAAATAAAATCATCATGTCCTCGAAGGATGAGGACTCACGTCTAACTCTGACTGCTAATCCTAGAATCTACTACTAATTCAGAGCTCATACCTCTGAACCTATGGTGTAACATAAGAGAAAGCACCATAGCGCAAATGCATCAGTACGTCTGAATGTACTGAGTATACGAGTGAGGTAGGCTAAATGTAAAGGGTTATATGCATGAAAAATACTGACTGATATGAATGTGAGAGTACATACATGCATACGTAACTGTAATTGAAATCGTGGAGATACTAACTACTGAGTCTGAATACTGACAACATGAGTGTACTGATAATGAGATTCTGAAAGACTAAGTTTACTGATATTGATATGTAAATCACTAATAAGTGATGGATTTGATACTGTATTACTGAATATTGGGAGACTGATACTATATTACTGATAAAGGAATGATTGTTTCTGATAGTTTAAATTATAAAGAACTAGTCTGATTGGCTGTATCTGACAGTCCTGAAGCTGAGTACTGATAGCATGAGTTTTGATAACTTTGTGATTGATAGCATAAGTGACTGTATCGAACATTCCATAAATCTGAAGGAAACTATCTGAGTTCAATTCTATTTCTGAGTTGACTGTATCTGACAGCCCTATTATACTGAAATCTGAAGAGCTATCTGAGTTCTTTACTGAGACTGGGTAGCTATAGCTGACAGTCCTAAAATCTATAACTGAAACTGTGGGAAGTAGTTATCTAACCAATATGCCCCAAATATGCTATAATAGATAAGCTGGGGTCCAATCTCTGCCCCAATGGAGGGGTGTCAATACCGCATCACTGGTAAGGACAGTTATGAGAACCCTATACTGGCAGGTACTCAATGAGAATGGTGGAAACCCTAAACTGACGGGTTAAGCCACCTCATCAACCCTAATCTGACGGGTTAAGATGTCTCAACCTACGCTGGCTACGTAGTTCTGGAACACAAGGATGACTACTAAGAATCACACCCTGAACTGGCGGGTGAGTTCCCATCCTTGGGTTTACTCGGTGCTAACTTCTACTCCCATCTGAAGGACACTGAACTGAATAACTAAGTTGAACTAAATAATTGAACTGAACTGATTAGCTGAACTGATACTGATTAACTGGACTGATACTAGTGGTATTGTTTAGCAGAGCTAAACTAAGTTTACTGGATTCCAATGACTGACGGAATGTATTGAGTTCTGAGGACTGGTTAAGAGTACTGAAGTTACTGAGATTGACTGTGAATACTGAGTTTGCTGAGGTTACTGAGCACTAAGATTACTGAGATTACTGGACTACTGAGATTACTGAGATTTTTGAGTTTTCTTGAGTCACATGACTAACTAAATTCTATAGATCATGGCTTGACTGAGAGTATCGTGAAAACATGACATGGCTCTAGCCACACAACTATATTTTTCAGGTACAAGTACCCCCAGGACTCGATGGAAGGAAACTGACACAACTTGAATTTCTTGAGTACACGACCATCAATAAAAATCCATAATACATGAGTGGGGGATTTCATGAAGTACATGGTCATCATAATATCTATCATGAATAGGAATGCTTATAATCAAGTCATAAATCTCATATTCTAATATCATGGGCATTCCGACAACATATACTATTCATAGCAATCGCATGGAAACCATTCAAGCATAAGGGAACGGTAACATGTAACATTTAGTTCATATTGTAATGATTTGGGGATATTAAACTTCATGTATTTATTCAACATCTCAAACATGGTAGGGAAAGCATGGATATATTTTGTATACATAATTTATATCTCCATTATCATACATGATTTATACCACAACAATAACAGCAAATAATTTGCATGGAAATTCATATTAGAGTGTATGACTAACATGAACTTGTTATTTAGATATCATGAAATCATGTAAATATGTTCTAACATACTAGGCATTTTATCGAACACCTTGCATGCATTCTTTAAGGCATAGGTGGATTTCATACTTGCATTCTATCAATCCATCTAAAGATCATTTTTTTCAACTAACAACATAAATTTCATGAGATATACAGTCACAATACTATTATATAGTAAAACAAACAAGCATCAACATAGGTATGATTATATCACCACAATCAACCAAGCTTTTGTATTTTAAAGATTGATTCTTGAACTCCACAGACGAAAGGAATCTGTGGATGAACACTATGCATACTTGGAAGGGAGGTTCTTGATGATTGATGGAGGAATTTCCTTGAAATTAGATCTTCAAGGTTAATTATGCAACCCTAGTTGTTTTTCTCTTTTAGTGCTCTTGGATGATGAGCTTTGAGATGTTAATAGGGTTGTAATGTGTTTAGAAGCTATATATTTCGTAGGGTTAAGTTTAGGGATGTGTAGGGAGTGTTAAAAGATTTAATTACCCTCAAAATAACTCAAAACGGAGTGTTTTTGGCATTGGAACTGACTTAGGCGGCGCCTAACCAATAGCCTAAGTTTGGTTGGGCGGCGCCTAACCAATCGCCTATCCTTACTGTCTCTCATGAAAATGGGCATAACTTTTCGCTCGGGTATTGGATTAAGGCAAAATTGATATCATTGGAAAGCTAATTCAATTATCTACAATTTGGTGGGTAGAAATATGCATAAATACCACATTAACATCGAGTTATACTCATTCAAAGATGACCCTTGCAAAATCAAACACTAAAACTTGATGGATTCAAAAACTCTTAGCTTGTATTACCTTAAGTGACTCATATGAACATGCTTAATGTATCATAAGCTATATTATCGCTATGATACTCATTGTAAGTGATACACTAAAATGCTAATCACAGGATAGGAGGTTTCATACGTAGGAAAAATGGTCCATCTCCTAGCTTAGAAACATACGGGGTATTACATGCTCCCTCCTTTCAATAATATTTATTTACTATATTAAAATAGATATCCAACAAAATTTATTTAGTGTGCAAAATCAATGAATGATTTGTCAATTTTTCGTCATTTTATCCCTGATATTAAATATTAATTCATTCTCGAATGCATTTTCCAAAGAAATATATTAATTATATTCAAAGGGTGATATGTTCAAATTATCTCTGTTAGACAAATTTGTTGCAATTTATTGCAAGTACAAACTTAGTCCCTCCTTCAAAATAGAAAGAATCTTTTTGCATCATTAACTAACAATGTAACCACTAACCATCAATAGAATTGTGTAGGCTTACAATAGTATTAAAGTTTGAATTTTAAAACCTTTATATATTCGAGTTAAGAATGTTAACATGAGAGACACGTGCAACGCACGTATCCTAAATTAGTATATTAAAAGTGTGAAGACGTTTAGAAATGTTATTTGAACTATTTTCCTTTATCAAAACAATTTGCAATGGACAAAATAGTCTTTTCACTTTTTTTTAATTATTATTTAATCTCCTTCTAATATTGACTCCTAAAGGATAAGAGATCTCCTGTCCCGTAGGTTCTACCTTTCTTTGGATCACCTACCACAGCTGTCCACATACTATTCATCTCTTCAGGTGATAGTTGGACCATGGTACCATCCTCTGAAGTAGGTTGGGTTTGACGCCACTCTTCTATTCTCTTTTGAAATTCTTCCTAAAAGAAAAATTATTTGTCAGTACGTAAACAAGAAAAGTTGAGTAAAAATAAAACAATATAAAAGTTATTATCTTACATATCCAATCCTAGCACGCGGTTCGATTCAATCTCCTCTTGTACCGTCCTTGTTTTTATTCCTATGCGTCTCTTCGTAGACCACAAGAAAATGGCGCTCTTTTCCCCCATTTTTATATTCCTGCAAAATTTTATATTAAACATTTCATGTAAAGAGTAACTGGATATAGAAAGAAGAAACTAAAGCTTGGATTTGTCCCATTGATAAAATTCAAAATTTTTTCTTGATACAGTTTATTATCTGACATAATCTATATACTTCAGAAAAACATTTAATGTATTGCTCTGGCGCAAGTAGGACAGTATAACAATTGTAATGATGCAGAGGCAGAGTTATGGTAGCTAAAATTCCAATGATTCAAGAATCATGACTTTAACATATGAAGAACCCTGTTCAATAATGAGCATAATGCTTTGACTTAACTTGTCCTGGTTTTGTACAAATCAACCATGAAATAGCACTTGGTGCTGCTTCATATCCAATATCAACTCAAAATGATCTTCCATTTTCAATTACTGTTTATATCTACAAGGTTTGTAACTATTTATCGTTATGCAACTTCTATTATTTTTATCAATGTAAGTCAGTTGATTATATTAGATTATTATCTTATTTTTCTAGTTTTCATGTAACTTAGATTTGTTATGTAGAGTTGGAAGGACTTTATTATATTATCTAGTCACTCAAAAGGATATTTATAGATAAATCTCATTCATATGTGAAATTTAGAGAGAGCATCCAATACTTTTGAAAATATTATCAAAATACAGCAGAAACCTTCACAAGAACATAACTGAATCAGGGAGGTAGTGTTCTCAATGAGTTGCTGCCTTCTGGGTTATAAGACCAAAGATTCATATAATCAGAATAAGGATTATCATACCAATGCATATACAGAAAAAAGGACCCTCGCTCACAGATATAGGAAATTTGCATTCATCCTGAATGTAACAAACCATTTCATTTAGCCTTGGCAAGGAAAGAAACCAAAAGCTCATAGTACTACTCTTCAGATGATCTATATTCCTAAAAAAAAAAAATCCTAATTTAGCATTAATGGAGACAGATGGGGGGAGAAAACTGATCAAGGTGCCAAAAAGTTTCTTAGTATTAAACTAATAGCTGCACAGCGTTACTCCCTGTAGCCTTCAAGAACTCCCCCTTACAAACCACATCCCCTACTACATATGTCATTCCATATTTGCTATTCCAATTCATTTTTGCAGCTTGATCAGTGTCATTCTAGTTGACAAAGTATTTTCAGCCACCACTGGCTTCCTGAACCAAGATCGAGTTCACAACAAAAGAAATAAGCAATAACAAGAGCAATAAGATATCAATAACAATGATAGTGAATCGAAATAGGCCACACACGACTTCACTAGACTTCAAGATGAACAACAAGAAGAAGATAACAACAATAGTGGATCGAAAGATCCCCACACGGCTTCACTATGTCACGGTTTAGAACATTGAACTAAACCGAACAAATCAAAAATTAAAGCTAATATTACCAGTCGTCGTCGGTGGGTAGCGAAACTCATCAAACCTCCCGTGTGCAATGAGCCGCCCGTTTGAGACGCTCTATTTTCATTTGCCCGTTCCCTCCTCGCCCTATATTCAAGAGTATCCCATTTTTCTAAGAACTGGTCCCACACATCAGCATTCAACTAACCTAGTTTTTTCATGTTCTTCCGGGCCTCATACAAGTGTTCTTGGATCCGTAGAGCTGCTTTGAACTTGAAAATGCGTGGTATTTTATTTTCTTGACAAGAATTCCATGCACACTTTGTCTACAAAATAGTTTAATATAAAGTCATGAAATGAGTTGACGGATACAAAGGTAAATTCATCATTGATAGCATACTAAAATTTTAAGTTCTTTGATTTTGACTATACCACAAACTGGTTCCACATAAGAACTCTGACGTCGATTTTAATCTCGTTCTAACTACCTAATGGCTCCGTGTAAAATGGTTTAATTGCTTCTATAATCATATGTCCGCCGCTAAATGCTGGAATGAACCTGTAATAAAATTATGTTAAATTATCTTATCTTTCAAAAATTTCAAAAATTACAAAAAAATATCCATGTACGGTTAGGATAAAGTCTATTACACATCCATTTACGATCTTCATTTTTCATCTACACAAGAACAACAACAATAATAATAGAGAAGAGAAACAAAAACAAGAGAAACAAAACAATAATAGGGTTGTTTAGAGATGTTACTACGCAGTGAACACAAGAAGAAAACTAAGAGATTCAATACAATACATTAAAGCAGCCAGCAATAATAGAATTTTTAACTAACAGTTTTGTTTAGGCTCCAACTTGATTTGAGACTAAACTAACCAATGCGGAAAGAGCTTCCACCTCCTCAGATAGTATTTTACCATTTACTTATAAAACAAATGAACATGTACACCAAGAAATATTTGTGTAAAAATATCATATAGAAGGTACAGTTTAGCGCGTAACAAGATATTAAAGCAACAGATATGTACAGTTGTCACCAAGCAATTTTATCCAAAAAATTAAAACAGGATGGGTCACGTTAGCTCCCAATAGATATGAAGCAAACAAGTCTGGCTTAGAATATAATTCAATACATGATTTCGGATCTACTTGTAAATCTTGGTCACACTCTCTGACTAGCTCAAAATTGGTGTAATCGTATGATTAACTAGACTGGCAAGTGGCAACCCATGCCATAGGGTGGGAAAAGGATCATTGCAAAAACATAAACAATCAAAGTTTGAATCCATGCCTATAAATTCTAGTACCAAATAACTCTGTTCAGAGATACATCGGCTCATTTTGGTCTGTGACTATATAAATTCTAGAACCAAATTGTAAAATCCATTCAAGAATAATCAATCAATGACCCCTCAATCACAAAACTAGTCGAGGTGAATTACATGAATCCACGCCCATTCAAGCCAATTAAACTCCATAGTAAATAAAGCCTATTCAAGAATAATCAATCAATGACCCCTCAATTACAAAACATAGTACATAAAGCCCATTCAAGAATAATTAATCAATGACCCCTCAATCACAAAACTAGTAGGGGTGAACTATATGAAATACTTCATTCTCATTCAAGCACATTTAACTTCAATACTACATAAATCCATTCGAGAATAATCAAGAATAACCAATCAATGACCCCTCAATCTTAAAACTAGTAAGGGTGAACTACATGAAATACTCCATACCTATTCAGGCCTATCTTATTCCAATACTACATAAGGAAGGAACTACCCTCCCGACCTCACTATGTGGAACTACACTAGGTATGTTGTTGACTACATAAATTAGGAAATTATGGGATATTTGTCGAAAACCAGACGTGCAAATCTACGTTGACCCTGAGACCGTGACTATACAACTTCCAATACCAAATTGTAAATTTCCTTCAAGAATAATCAATCAATGACCCCTTCATCATGAATACTCCATACCCATTCAAGAATATTTTATTAAAGGACATTCATCGAACATATAGCGTGCATATAAAAGTAAGGTAGAAAACTATAACAGATATTTACAAAACTGAAACCTATAATAATAGTAAGGTAGAAAATGAAGAAACAAAAAAAAAACTGAAAGAATCTTCTGCTTCTATCAATCATCAAATAGTAGGTATTGCTTAATTAGATCCAGAAACTAGTAAACCAATAATTTATTGTCCAAATTCCAGAAACTAGAAAATCAGTGCGCGAAATTCCAGAAACCCAAAAATAGAAATTCAGTATGTGAATTCCATATCAGCTTTTTTATCGAAAATTAGACAGAAATTGAAAATGGATAAGAAGACTTCTAAGAATGACAACGAGGCTTCGCGAAAAGGCTTCGAGACAGAAATTCACAACTCGAGGCAGCTTCCAATTTAGAAATGTTGTGGTTACCGGCACCATTAAGACTCCACCAAGGCTGTCATCGTCGCCGTTACCACTCGACCAACATCGTTGTCATTGTGGCTGTGGTCACCCTAGCTTAGAGAGAGAGGAGGGTTAGGGAGTGAGAGCGAATTGGGAAAGTGGCGTAGGGAAAGACGGGTTATGTCTTATATAATAAAATTTCTGAGTACTTCAGTCGGTCCCTATTTTAATAATATTAATTATTTAACTTTTCCGACTACAGTAGTCAGAAATACATATTTAATAATTTATTTAAATAGTAATTTAATTTTTGTATAAGGGTCTAATTATATATTTAATAATATATTTATTTAATTATTTAAATTTCCAACTACAATAGTCAAAAATAAATATTTTATAATTTATTTAATTTTTTTACAAGGGTCTAATTATATATTGAATAATTTATTTATCTAATTATTTTTATTTTCGGCTACGATGGTCGAAAATGAATATTTAATAATTTATATAATTAATTATTTAATTTCTGTATAGGGAAATGATTATATATTTAGTAATATATTTATTTTATTCTTTTTATTTCCGACTAAAGTAGTCAAAAAATACATTTCTCGCAACTTTTCGCCAAATATTCTGAGTATATATTAGTAATTTATTTATTTATATTTCCGACTACAATAGTCAAAAATACATATTTAATTATTTATTTAAATAATTATTTAATTTTTGTATAACGGTCTAATTATATATTTAATAATATATTCATTTAATTATTTATATTTCCGTCTACAGTAGTTGTAAATAAATATTTTATAATTTATTTAAGTAGTTATTTAATTTTTGTATAAGGGTCTGATTATATATTTAATAATATATTTATTTAATTATTTTTATTTCTGACTACAATGGTTGGAAATGAATATTTAATAATTTATCTATTAATTCTTTAATTTTTGTATAAGGGCATGATTATATATTTAGTAATATATTTATTTTATTATTTTTATTTCCGACTACAGTAGTCGGAATATACGTTTTCCGTCATTTTTCACTAAACGTTCTGACTGTTGTAGTCACAAATATTATCGAAATAATATTTTGTAAAAATAAAAATAAAAAAGAATATTTTTCGATCGAAGTAGTCAAAAATTTCCGACTACTTTTTTCAGTCGAAAATTTTTAGTCGTAAAATAGGGATTTTCTGGTAGTGTAACTTGCTACTTGAAAATCATTGGGCTAAGTCTTGTCATTAAGGCAAGAGTTATGGAGCATCTCATAAATCAAGATATAATGTGGTAGTTGCAACTCTTGCCCATGAGGCGTATGTTGTTGTTTGAAAGTCCTTGGGCTAAGTCTTGTCTCTAAGACAAGAGTTATAGAGCATCTCATAAATCAAGACACAATGTGATAGTGCAACTCTTGCTCATGGGACGTAACTTATTATTTGAAAGTCCTTGAGCTAAATCTTGCCTCCAATGCAAGAGTTATAGAATATATCATAAATAAAAAGACAATGTGGTAGTATCCACTCTTTCCCGTGGAACGTAACTTGTTATTTGAAAGCCCTTAGTTTATGTTTTATCTCTAGGGCAAGAGTTATAGAGCATGTTATAAATCAAGACACAATGTGGTAGTACTTTTGCTCATAGGGCACAACTTGTTGTTTGAAATCATTGAGCTAAGTGTTGCCTCTAAGGCAAGAGTTATAAGCATGTCATAAATCAAGACACAATGTTGTAGTGCTCTTGCCCATGAGGCATAACTTGTTGTTTGAAAGTCACTGGGCTAAGCCTTGCCTCTAAGGAAAGGGTTATAGATGCATCTCATAAGTCAAAACATAATGTGGTAGCGTCAACTCTTACCTATGGAACATAATTTCTTTTTTGAAAGTCCTTGGGTTAACTCTTGCCTCTAAGGCAAGATTAATATAACATTTCATAAATCAAAGACACAACGCAATAGTGTTATTAACTCTTGTCCACGAAGCGTAACTTGTTGCTTGGTAGAAATCAAACAAAAGAAAAGAAATGAAAAAAATAAAGGCAACAAAAAAATAAAAAAATAAAAAATAAAGGTTGATGAAATTAAAAAAATAATGAAAATCGAAGAAAACAAAAAAGAGAAAAACAAAAAAATAAAAATTGAGAGAAGAAAATCAAAAAAAGAGAGGTTGAGAAAAAAATTGAAAAATGAAGAAATAAGGATAAAATAAAAAATAAAATAATAAAAAGATTTGAGGAAAAAAAAAGAGAAAAGAAAAAATAAAACCAAAAAAAATAATTTTTTTTTTTTTTTAAATAGAAGTTAAGGAGAAAAGTAAAAAAGTAAAGGTTGAGAAAAATAAAGAGAAAATAAAAAATAAAAAATTAAAGTAAAATAAAAATAAAAAAAATAGAATTGAAGGATAAATGAGTATAGAGAAGTGTGTGAAAATATATGATATATAGAGGATCAAATATATATTTATTTCATACGAAAAAAAAAAAAACGGAAAGCTAGTTTGAAAAGATCTCAAACCAATTGTTGCTTTTAGTATGAAAATATATTTATTTTTTCTTCAATAACAAGTCAAATATTGTATTACTTATGCAAAGTCTCATGGTAGAATAATGTTATTTGCGTGCCCAGGGCCAACCAGATTTTTTGTCAAATCAATTTATAAATTGTAAGAATTTATTATATTTTATAAATTGTAATTAATTATAATTTATAAAATGTAAGAATTTATTACAATTTATAAATTGATTTGACTGCTACTTGATTTGACAAAAGGCATTTATTTGTTTTAGTTAAAATATAAATAAATTTTATGTTTTCTGAAAAGGTGTTACTAAAATGTTAGTATTTTTTATGTTTTATAAGATATTTATAAATCATAAGATTTTATTACATTTTACAAAAAAAATATTAAATTATTCATTGCCGTTAAAGTGTCATTAAAATATTAACATAAAACATAATAAATTATTATATTTAGCTTGTTTTGATAACTAATTAAAAAAGTGACATATTTATTTTACTTTATTCATATTTTGACTTATTTTGATTCCGAGTTCTCAATATATGGTGCTACATGCTAGATACGGATGCATTGTATGCGTGCTTTTTGAGGGACAAACCTACAATTTATGTTTATGTGCCTGTTTTATGGAAAATCTTGGAGATACTAGTTTTTTTTTTTTTTCAAGGTATCCCAGCTCGACTGGCCAAGGACTAATCATCCGTGGATTTGAGCTCCATTTAAGAGTTTGTCACTGACCAATTGGTTGCTGCATGCACAAAGCGGAAACGAACCCCCGACACTTGCTTAAGCGACCTAGTGAGTTAACCACTAGACCAACCAAGCTTGGTTGATACTAGTTTAACATTGATGTACATAATTGAAATTAGTTAGGGGTTCGTTTAATATAGTTGGTTGAGAGAAGACTTGGAAGCTGGATTAATGAACACTTTGCAACACGTTACTTATATTATTTTAAACATAATGATTTATATTATTCTTTTCTTATTAATTCATGTAGTACTTTTCGAATTTTGAGAGTCAATTTAATTTGATCTTAAATTTAAATATGAATTTTTAAAGTTTTTTGAAATAAAATCTATATATTTAAAAATTGTGTAAAAAGTACCATAAATTATAATATTTATGATATAAAACATTTAATTCCTCTATTCCATATTAGTCGATTACTTTTACTTTTGAACGCTCCTTAAGAAATCATAAATAAAAATGATACTTTTACTAATTTACCTCTTAAGAAACTTTTTTGAAACTTTACAAACTTGTTTTCATGCTTTCAAAGAGTATTAATTGTAGCGATAAAATAATTTTTTTTTATTGATTTTATCTTAATTTAGTTAGTGACGAAGTAATTTGAGACCTGTAATTTTAGTAAGGTGATCAACTAACATTAAACAGAAAATAAAAGACAAATAAAAAAATCGTAGATATAAAAAACTTCATTCAACTCTTGAAATATAAAAAGTGTCACATAAATGAAACAAATGCATCTCTTTTTTTTAGGAGGGGAGGAGGGAGTGGAGTGGGGGTGGGGTGGGGGGTGTTGTTTAACAATGAGGAGTCTGAAACCAAAATATGCCATAAAACTAAAAAAAATATCAAAATATGTCATGTATATAAAATGTGACAATAATATGCTTAACTCACTTTTTAAGTGAGTTATATCAAAATGAGTTAACGGGAGGTGACAAACGGTGTTAGAAATCTGAAAAAAGTACATAACTCACTTAAAAAGTGTGTTATGCATTTTATTTGTACATTTAAGTGAGTTATACAGTGAAAGTTATATAACTCACTTAATAAGTGAGTTATGCATTTTATTTATACATAACTCACTTAAAAAGTGAGTTATGTTTTTTGATTTATACTTATTTGATTTATTATATTTATTTTTATAATTTATGTGAATTTTTATAAATCTTACATATTATGCGAGCAATCAATTTATCTTTTTAAAGTTTTATTTTTTTAAAAAACTGACATATTTTTTTTTTAAAGCTCACTAATTATGTGATTTTATAAAGCTCAGTAATTATTTTTTTTACATATATTTTTATCTTATAAAATTATATATGCCTCTATTTTTTATCATATACTCCTTTTGTTTCAAATAAGTTGGCCTCTATGTATTCAACATACTCATTAAGAAAAAAATTATTAAGGTTATCCATTACCAAATTAGTCTTATTAATTATTCTTTGAAAATATATTCACATCACTAATAAAGTTATGCACTTATCACACATATTTTAAGAGCTATATTCAATGGATAACTTATTTTTTTTACTTATTTTATATTTGAATAACTCACATAATCAGTGAGTTTTACTCTCCCCGTTTCGTATTAGTTGACCTTCTTTTTAAATTTTTTTACTTCAATTTAGTTGTCCCTTTTATAAAATCAAGAAAATATAATTATATTCTTCCAATACTACCCCCATCATTAATGACTAAATAAAATGTATAAACTTAAATTTATATTTTCAAAACATAATTAATAAGAATAATTTGATAAATGGATAAACCCTAATAATTTTTTTCTTAATGAGTATGTTAAGTACATAGGGACCAACTTATTTGAAACAAAGGGAGTATGTGACAAAAAATAGAGGCATATATGGTTTATAAGATTAAAATATATCTAAAATATAATTATTGAACTTTATAAAATCACATAATTAGTGAGATTTGTAAAATATAAATCTGTCAATTTTTTTTAAAAATATAACTTTAAAAAGATAAATTGATTGCTCACATATTATGTAAGTTTTATAAAAATTCACATAAATTATAAAAATAAATATAATAAATCAAATACGTATAAATAAAAAAGACAACTCACTTTTTAAGTGAGTTATGTACTTTTTCAGATTTCTAACATCGTTTGACACCTGCCATTAACTCACTTTGATATAACTCACTTTTAAAGTGAGTTAAGCATATTATGGTCACATTTTATATACATATCATATTTTGGTATTTTTATTTTAGTTTCATGGTATATTTTGGTTCCGGACTCATGAGTATCTCTTTTATGTCTTTCAGTCGTCAGCAACGCATAACTACAGTAACAAGTACGTTAAATTATGGACAAACAATATAAATCCCAACCTCTATGAAAGTAATTACATAAGATCCCGGTTATACTCTCTCTCCTAACTTTTGAAAAATACTTATACATTACTATGTCTCTTATACGTTACTACAATGTATGAGGTGAACCGATTTGCCTATAATTATGGAAATAAAATCTGATACCATTATTGTCTCTCACAATTAACGCCATTAATTAATGCACTGATTTTATGGAGACATGAAATTAGTTAGTAATGATAAACTTCAAGTATTAATATAAACAAAGTAGCAGTCTTCTTCCATAATTATGCACCTTAAAACAAGGAACATTTCTATTTTCACCTAAACAATCGATGATTTTTTTTTACCACTAATTAAATACCCCTAATCAATCAACAAATTCTTTTTACCGCTAATAAACTTTAAAATAAAACCTTCTCAATAGCCATCTACGATTTACTCCATAATAAACTTTAAAATAAAAATTTCTCAATAGCTATCTAAGAAACACAAAAAAAAGAGGTAAACATAGAATCAGACTGCCAAAACAAAAAAAGGACAATCTGATACAACAGTCCTTCACATGTATATGTAAACCTTATACAAGTCCTAAACTAATCTTATGCACTTTTACATGTATGTGTACGCCTTATACAACTCACAATGTAATCTTAACAAAATGTATAATGTAATGTTATACATAGAATAAGATTTGATACCATTTTTAAATATAATCTTAAAAAAAGTATACTGTAATCTTATACAGTTTCACATGTATGTGTACACCTTATACAACTCACAATGTAATCTTATACAACTCGGATCAAACTCCATTGCAAAATTTATACTTTACAGATTAACCACTTTCAAATAAATAACAAAAAAAGTAAAAAACTGACTGTGAAATATATGAAAAAATTCAACTCTCACAATGATATTGAATTACGAAAGCGGATACTTTGATGAGTACATACCCGTAACAAAGAAAAATTCGAATCCAAATTTGATTTGGTAAAATTGAAAAAAAAAAACTTAAATTAAATGAAGAAGGTGAACTTTGTTTAGTTAATGGTTGATAACTGAATAATTTGAAACTCCCCAGACCACGTTAGCTTGATTCTAGGCGTAAATAAAGGAGCATAGATATGGAGCAAAAAACGGTGTACAAAATATGGAGCAAAAAATGTTATTTGAGTATGTATGAGTGGATGAGAGAGAAAGAGTAAAAATAAGGGATTTTATGTAATTAATATGAGATTTTTGTAATTACTTTTCAAAATAGAGATTTTATGTAATATTAGTTAACTTGTGTATATATATATATATATATATATATATGTAATTTTACCTTAAGTTATTTTTTCTTAGCTTTCTTAACAAATAAAACACGCCATCCACAAGTTTTGACTTTACGTAATTGAACATAACATAAAAGTCGTATGATGGGCCCGTTTCGTTATTACGTGCTCTGGGCCAGAACTTTCTCATTCAAGTTTCATGGTTTTGTGGGCCCAAATAGAAGCCTGCTCCAACAATAAAGGGCCGCCAGGAGTGAGTTGTGATTATGACTAAAAGTGGGTAACCCCAAAATTCAAATGAAATGGGAATTAATAGCTTTAAAGGCTCAAACCTTCCCACCCTTTCTATTTAATACTACCGAAAGTTCGGTTGAGCATGTCAAGCATGTCCAAAATGTTGATTGAGTGTACAATTGATTTATTATAGGGAGGGGTAAAATGGGTCAGGGATATTGAAGTGGCATGTTGCATGGTGTTTAGTGCATCTTAAACAATCACAAGAGAGGAAGGTTTGAACTATTTATTTAAATGGCAAAGGTATTTTAATATGAAAAGTATAACGGAGGGTAAAATAAATTTTTAACATAATAGAAGGATAAATTTTACCTTTTCCTCTTATTATAGTAATGAGAATTTAGATTAACAAAATTCATCATAAAAAGAATGTGACACATGTGAGCAACATAAAGATTCTTGATGGATTTAGAGAATGTGTCACATAACATTATAGTATACGGAATCTTCAAATGTTCCAACAGTCGTGGTTATCTTAGAGCATAAAGATTATTTGGCTTTAAAAGTCAATGTGTATAAGGAGTTTAAGATAGCAAGAAAACTAATCTAGGACAAATGTACTGTCCAGAAAGTCCAATCTAAGTTTGTCCTTTGGCTTAAGGAAATGACTGTAATTGGCTTTTTTTTTTTTTTTTTTTTTTTTTAAGATTTTTGATCTCCTTATCTGAGTCCTAATTTTTTTTTTTCTTTTTATGTCAGTTACCCTCATTCATCCATGGTAGGTAGCATAAGATCCTAGTTCGAAGTTTATGTTAGGTAAGAGGCAGTGAAAGAGCCTACTCCCCACCCCCACTCCTTATTTTTTTACTATACGATACTCGAAATTCACAGTTTCTTTCAAGTTGAATTTGCGTACGATATATATATAGATATATAGATATGTATGTATATATATATGTATGTATGTATATATGTATGTATGTATATATACATACATATATGTATGTATGTATGTATGTATGTATGTATATGTATGCATATATGTATGTGTATATATATATGTATGTGTATATATGTATGTGTGTGTATATATATATATGTATGTGTGCATATATATATATGCATGTTTGTATATATATATATATGCATGTGTGTATATATATATATATTTATGTGTATATATTTATATATGTATGTGTATATATATATGTGTGTGTATATATATATATATATATGTATGTGTGTATATATATCTATATATCTATATCTATATCTACATCTATATATATATATATATATATGTACGTGTATATATATATATATATATGTATGTGTGTGTATATATATATATATATATATGTATGTGTGTATATATATATATATGTATGTGTATATATATATGTATGTGTATATATATATGTATGTGTATATATCTATATCTATATCTATATCTATATATCTATCTATCTATCTATCTATCTATCTATCTATATATATATATATATATTCAAACCAAGACCTCTAAATAATGATAAAATAATTTCATTCATCTCATCACATACGTTTCTAGACCCCTTTAAAAATGTATTAAAGAAAGAGTTAAAAAGATAGAAACATTACATTAGTATCTGAAGAGTTGCAGTGGGTTGCTCCTCAACCCTGGGACCTGTTTCAAGATACAACAATAACTAGGAGAAAACAAAAACTATAAATTGCGTGAAGAAAGTAAATAGCAGATACAAGAGTTTTACATGGAAACTTCTTGCTCAAAGGAGAAAAACCACGACCTGCCTCTAGGATTTTTAAGCTGCACTATATTCAAGCAACTTCTTGAATATAAACTCCAGAACTTAGGATTAAACTCTTAATCCTTAATCTCCTAGTAATAACTAAATTACAAGAATAAAATACAACAACTCTACTGCACCCACACAACACCAACTAACTCTAACTGGAAACTCAAGCTAACTTTAGCTTGAAAATTACCTAACTCTAGATGATTACAAAAGAAAAAGGTTGACACCACAACACCTACTAACAATCACAAGCAAATATAAGAAAAAGTTTTAAGATCACATTTACAAAGACTCAAATACAACAAGGAAATAAAATATAATTTGATGAAGGATCAGTTCCCCGTTGTAAAATGGAGTCTTTGATTTCAGCTTCAGAGATATATTTAGTTGTAAGAATATGAAAGCAATGGTTTTTTTGTTGAAGAAGATGAGAAATATATGGTATGACACCAGAAAACCTAGAAGAGATCCCATTGACTGAGACAAAAAGGTGGCAACAACTTTTTCACCAACTTTTGTACTTTACGCCAGCTGTGATAGTTGACTGTGATAGTGATAGGTGAGCCCAACCTGTTCGCTAAGTGATAGCAGCAGCTTTGTCATCACACAATCTCCAGGAAACAGGTCCCAACATATAATTTATCAATTATCAAAACCAAGGACTTAATAATTTCCCCCTTTTTGATGATGACAAACCCATACAATCATCCAGCATCTTTAAACATCGACACAGCCTATACAGTAGGACTCAGCAACACAAGCCTCAAGAGTTCCCTTGTCACTGGTACCTCTAAGTAACCTTCGCCTTATTCCTCCCATCTATGAGTAACTTGTTCTCTCTGTCTCCACTCACGATCATAAATTATACAGCCCAGGTATAATATACACACAATAAATGTTAGGCTATATCACAATATGCACAACTTTATCTCAACTTCCTACTTTTGACATCATCAAAGAGGTTAGATAGTAAACCAAACATAGATAAACTTACATGTTAATTCATGTCCATAGAGGCAACACTTACTTAAACAAGGAAGGATTAGATATAAATGAAAGAAGTGATAGCACAAAGACAATTTCATTCATTCATTGATCAGTACCAAATGCCATTCAAATACAATAACTATAAAAAATCATAATAACTATGCCAGTTGCACATCAAAAATAGTAAAAACAAAAGAAAACATAATTTAACATAGCTTAAAGGTAGGGATAAGAGGGGAAAGGGGTAGGGGACAAGTTGGAAAGGAGTCAGAAATAAGGACCAGGAGCTTGAGATAGTTGCCTAAGGAGTAAGGCCATTCTTTCACTTTCTGCAGCATAAGCCTAGAAAATTTGTTGTGTCAATTCTTTATTCTTTGCAGTCAAGGCTTTCACTCTAGCTTCCAACTTCTTCATTCTCTCATGCAGGGAAACATTTTCATCTTTTAACTTTTCACTAGAACTGGTTCCCTCTTCTCTCCCTTTTAATGATACTTCCTCCAAAGTAGCAATCTCATCATCCTTTTGGACTACCATGGCTGTCATGACATCCAGATCTTCTCTAAGACTTTTCTGAGCAATAATCAGCTCAGATACAATCGACTTGGATTTACCACCTCTTCTTCTAGGTATGCATTTATTATCTTCCATGGTGGTGATGTTTAACATCTATTTTACTAAACCAGCCTTGCCTTTGTTACATTCAACAATGAAGTAGCAAATACTCTGTTCAGCCAAAAACCATAAGCTAACCCATATTTTCCATCCTTTACAGTCATACTGTGTTAATGTGTTCAATGACAATTACGGGAAGGTTCACTTTATGATATGTAGATAATAGTTTCACGAGGTACAGATTAAATACAGTCATAGTTTTCCTCTTCTTAAACCTAGGAAGTAGGAACTTATTCACCAATTCAAACAACAACTGATGTTCTTCTTTGAGAGCCTTTTTATTGACATTTTTAACGTTCAAATCATCATGTAATGCGCCGAGATTTCCCCCTGGACGTCACATGGTATTTAGAACCACAAGTGATCCTAAGATAACCCATGATACTTGTATAACTAGTCAGCAGCTGAATATGTAACATAAATCTAAAAGAAATAAGCGGAAGAGATATCCTTGCTTAATATAATCAATACATAACTGTTAAAAACATTTACACTTTCGTTATACAAAACAAATCTGGAAGTAAATACATCAGCTCTGAATGACCATCTATGAAACTCTACTAATACTGACTATAGGTAGCCGGGATATGACCCAGCTATCCCTAATCATTAAGACTGAATAAAGAATGATAATGGAACTATAGTTGATTTGAGTCCTCGAATCAAAAGAACTTATCACCTACTGATTGGAAGCTGCAAACTATTTGATTATGATGTGTGGGCTACAACTTGTACCTATATAATGAGACAATATAGCACATAGACATATATGCAGGTCAGTACTTCTGGAATGTACAGAGTATGTGGGGGTGAATGCATAAGTAAAACAATAACTGAATATATACATAGACTTTCAAATGCTGCATGCTAAGTGTAAATGACTCACTTTGAGCTTGAATAAAACAAAGACTGCAAAATTATAAACATGAGTAATGAAGCATAAGGATAAACTTTGTGAGCCATAACACTTAGTTCTAAAAGCTTTACTTACTATTTTTTCTTTTTAGGAGAGTCTTCTAACCTACATAAACCATGTGAGCTATCATGGAGTCCAACAACTTACCCACGTTGGGGAGAGCTGTCCTATCCTTGCCATTAGAATAGAACCTTAATCTTAGTGATCACTGAACTTCATCCATATTGGGAAAAATCTTAACCTACGTTGGCTCTTAGTTTCTAGAAATTAAGGATACGCTCATCTGCATTCCCTTCTCGATACTAAATACTACTTTCAGTATACTTATATGCTCATACTTAAGGAAATCCACCTTAAATTAGCATACAAATTTTATAGAGTGAAAATCAGTTATGCTTCTCTTGACTTTAAATCATAATCAAGATGAACAAATGTGGATTCCATATCTTATCTTAAGGTCAAAAGATCAATCTTTTCTTTGAATCATAGAATAAACTTATCAATGGAGCTTAAGAGCATAATCTTCTTGCAAACTCAATACTTGTACTTAGGGCTTATAATACATGCTTAAATTCTTAGAAATTCATGACAAAACTTCATGTTCAATAATAATATTGAAATCTTTCAACAATATCTAGTCAAGATAATGAAATTAAAATCACAGTATGAATCTTATAAGTCAAAACATTAATATATGCAATTCTTGATGCACTTAAAGCTTTCAATCTCATGGTAATAACATGCTTCAAGAATATAGCAATTTGGGTATGAACCCTAACTCAAAATAAATGAATTAAATCTTAAAATCACACTTTTGGGAACAAGAATGAAAGAATAACCTTGTTCATAAACCTTACATACCTCGATTAGAAGAATTCCTGGAAAAAGCTTGAAATTGGAACTTAACTTCTTGAGTTCTTAAGGGAAGAAACTTGAATTTTGTTCTTGGGAAGAGGGGAAGGGTTTTAAATTATGTATGGGATTTTTAGGGTTAAGAGGGTGTAAATAATGTGTTTTAAGACCTCTTAATTCATTTAAGAATGATTAGAAATGGTTTAGGGTTGTGAAAAGACTTCTACGCCCTTAAACTAAGTCAAAATGGAGCAATTTTGGCACTGTTCTTTTGCTGGGCGGTATACGCCAAAAGCACACCAGAGGGTGTGTGATGCATACCAAAAACACACCTAAGGGTGGGCGGCACACACAAAAATCAAACCCCATCCAGTGGCTATTGGTTATTTGTCATACGACGCACGACCTTAGCGAAAGGTCTATTTGGCGACGCACACCTAATTTCCACATCCAAAAGCACCCCCAACACAACCCATAATATCTAAAAATTATTTATCATCAAAATGGGGGTCCTAAAGTTTATTTTGAATGTATTATTTGAGCGTTAATAATACGGGGTGTTACACTCACCGTTTCTCACGAAAATGCTCATAACTTTTTGCTCAGCTATCGAATTAAGGCAAAATTTATATCATTGGAAAGCTAATTTAATTACACTTACTGTTGTGACAAATAATAGGGTATTATGTAAAATTACACATATGTAAAAAGTTACACACATTAAAATTTGACCCTTGTAGAATTGAATACCAAAATTTTGCCTAATCAAAGGCTCTTAGCTCAACTTTGCTCTAAGTGATTTCTATGAACATTTTCCATCTTACAAGAACTCTTCACACTAGGCTAATGATCATGACACATGTATTTAAATAGTAATCATGGTATTAGAGTTTACACACGTAGGAACAACGGTTCCATTTCTAGCTAAAAAATACGGGTGTTACATTATCTCCCCCTTGAAATTATTCATCCTAGAATGATGGGTAGTAACTTATCAAAACTTTAGAAGTACGGAATAAGGTAAACAATACATGTCTGCTAATGAAGGAGGTAGCTGAGTTTACATATTAAAACTTTTATCATGAAACTAATTTTTGAGATGACTTGACTTTATTAACTATAAGGAGCTGATTCATGCTAAGAGTTTAGAACTCACTTGAAATGTTCATGATATGATCATACATATACAACTACGAAGTGATAATTGGTGCAACAAAATTTCAAAAGTTACTAAGGATGGAATAAAGTATGTAACTTCTCACTGGGAGTTGTCCCTCAACAAGACACGTATAGAAATCAAAAGAAAAGGACTTCACAGTCTGAGCTAAAATAATTGGAAAACTGAGATCATTCACTAAACACTTATGAACTGAATCATGACTAAATATCTAAATCATAGACATGCTGTATGGACTGAACTAAATTTGTAATTTGCATGGATGGAAATATTTTACCTTATAGAATAGCCATACTCATGAAACTTTGGATAGTAAGACTAGATTGAAAGAAGGAAACTATAGGAGCTTGTCTTGTCTGATTGTTAAACTGAATTGCTGGTTATACGGACTGAATCATACTGAAAGTTTATACTCATCTGGAGTATTTATCCAACATTTTTCTAAGAAGTTCTAATAACATTAGGGAGCAAAGAATTCTTGGAGATGATCTGAGTGAGATATCTGAACAAGGAAACTCAATATAACTACAACTTCTATAACATGGAACACAGTCCTAGAAAACATAAACTAGGATAGAATTACCAAGCCTTAGGCAATGCAGCTGCCCACTTTAAGCTTAGCCATTCTTCTCACATACTCACTCAACTATACTTTTCCCCTTAAATACTACGCTCATTTGATTCAACTTACTTTTGTCACATGGGTACATATAACTACTCTAGCCAAAGTCTGAGTTGAACTACATACTCTCGCAATGTTCAAGCCTAACTCGAAATCACAAGGTACTACACATAACACCATTACACTATTCTGAACCATAAATTTAATACCTCATTCATTTTTACAACTCTTATCTTAAGAATAATTTTTCTTACCACTTCAACAACTAAATTCAACCTCTTACTAGGAATTCACTAGCGCACAATGCACCCATCCACTTATATACCAATATGACATTCAAACCTATTATTTTACCCACATATAAAATTTTGGTCAACCAACCTACTTTGGAATTTTTACCACATTCTCTAACACCTCTTGTCAATAACAACTTCCATACACTATCCCCAAGAAGACACACATAGAATTTTTAACTAACCATGACATATACAAAAGCCTAACCTCAATCTTTCTTCAACCTTATAGACTTATATAAAACAAGCATGCAATAATCTTTCCTCAACAAGAAATATTTACTCTCTCCTATTAATCATTGATCATTAAGTTTTCATCACCGCTATCTTAATATTAAGGAAAGGTCATTGAAAGGTTAGAACATGAGGACCTGAAGAATGAAATCATACTTATACATAACTTTGACGCTTGACTGAGGCTTGAGGAATAGGGTATCCGCAACATGGATTCAGTAAAAAGATCTAAACTGAAGATATACATGACTTAATTTGAATTTCGCTGATCATTAAAGGTGCACCATGAGTTATGGGAACTGAGCATACTGTAAAACATGAGTACATGAGTCATGAGCTGCATGACCTGAGTTTGGAGTTCATGAATTCATGGAATATGATTTGTACTTCTGAGTGAACTGGAACTCCTCATATTAGAAGCTGGGAGTGTACATGATTTTATGGCAAATATATGAATATGAGCTATGATCATGGAGCTGACTTGCGACGCTTGAGTAGTTGTCGTGTTGACTAAAGTACAAAAATTTGCACTGAGATAAAAATGGTTCGGGCATCTTCATCCCTTACTAATGTTCTACAATACACTGGCATTACTATTAGAATCTAAGAGTCTATCTTTGTTCCTTGTTCTATCATTTCCCCCTTAGTGTTAAGCTATCATTCTAAGTCTGCGAAGCCCTTTAATAAACTCCAAGCTAAACTGCAGCCACTCTACTCTAGATTTCAAGATATAACAATACACATCAATAAGAAACTTACCCGAATAACTATACCTGAAAGTGTAAAACCCACCGCTAATCCTTCTTTCTGAGATACAACTATTAAGTTTCTATAACCCCAATAGTCATCATAGAATAAGTTTAACACTTACTAACTTAGAATCTTAATGAGTATCACCATACCCTATGTTCACACCTTCTAGAACTTCAACTCTTTTTTTTTATTAGCTCAACCATCTAAGTTTCAAACTTAGATTATAACACTTTAACATGGATATTCCCAAACCTCTAATGAACTACACTAACCTCATTATTGAACACTCCCTTAATATATACTATCCTTAACTTTCCTTAGCTTCAGCAATCATCATATACTTACACCTTTCTTGACAACATACTTGCCTTACTAAACACATAATTTGCCTTTTTCTTCATAGCTTACTAATATCACATCTCTAAACTTATATTTTCCCTAAACCATGAGAATTACCATTATACCAACATATCCAACATCATCAAACTATAACCCATAACTTAGCTAGTAAGAACATCATATTACATTACTAGTCTCATTTGCACTTAACAACTCAAGGGTACTATCTAAGCACTCACACTTTAAAAAATTAGAGATAATGCAATCACATATAACCTTGGGTGCACCTCTATATCGCACCCACACCATCATACTTAATTTTGAATTAATAAACTTAAATTCTTATATATACCATTTCAAGACTACTTGTTCACCTTTCATACAACTAGCCCCATGGATATATAATCTACTAAATTTAGTTAATGCTATCCCCACTTTACTATTGCTAAACTTCTGGATTCATGCTTCTTAATCTAGGATATATGTTGTCATAGGATTCTGAGAAGGGATCTGAGAGCACACCTGACGTGGCTCAATGCATGATTTTTCATAATCATGAATGAAATATTTCAAACTTTAGGACATAAGTGCACTAATGGGATACTTTTTTTGAGCCAACCTACAATCCTATAACTGCCAGAGAAACTCTATTAGTAGGAAGTTAAGCAAGACTATTTCTTTTACATTAACAATAAGTAAGAGTTGGCATGAATGGAGTAAGAGGAAAATCTATATAAGTTTTCTTAGAGAAAATTTCTATAGCATGATCTAAGAAATGAAAGAAGGAAACCATTTCTAAATGCCTTGTAGCCTCTAGAAGAAAAGTATAGACGTGTTTGTACCATTTTGCAAGACTCTCCTAGACACGACTTCATAGACACCCTAGGACACTTGAACTCTATGCTCTAATACTAAGTTTGTAAAGCCCCGAGACTACCCCTGGACATCATAAGGTGCTTAGTACTATAAGTGATCCTAAGCTAACCTATGATACTTGTATAACTCGTGAGCAACTGAATATCTCACATAAATCTGAAAGAAATAAGCGGAAGAGATGTCTTTGCTGAATATATTTAATAAAAAACTATTTAAATATTTACTGTATGATCCCGCAAGGTCCTAAGCTTAACTCAGTCCGTTAAAGCTTGAAAAGAGGTCCCAAACTTAGAAATTTCAGCTAAGTATTTATACTTAGAATTATTTTAGCCTTTATAAGTTGGCGATCCTATTCTACAACCCTTATGACCTTAAAATATCAATCCTTGGATTGAATCATGATCAGGTGTGTCAATAGGTCACTCCGGGTGAGTTTCACATTTTTTGAACCTCGTTTGAATTATATTCAGGTGACCAAAATAGTGGGTCAATGCAATCTCGATGCGTTGCATCACCCATCACATTGATGTATAATTTTTCCCTAGCTTTCAGTACAATTCTATAAACCAATGCAAATTTGATGCGGCACATTGGTCATCGCGTTGATGCCATCGACGCAGCACATCGGTATGCGCATGTATCTAGAGGGGTAATTAGGTTATTTTCACCCGTATTCAGCACCTAAAACACGAGATTAAATCATTCCTAGGGCAAAAACACTCACTTTCTCTCAAATTTCTCTCAAGAACAAACCCTAGGACTTTTGATTTTCAAATTTAAACTTCAATAACTCACCATCAATCTTTACGAATTCTAGAATTAAGGTATGTTAGGTGTTCATACAAGGGTTTTCTTCCACCCTTGGAGTTCAAGAACCCTTTTTAAATTACAAGTTGGCTTTTTTCACAGAATTCATATTGAATGTGTTTGTATTCATGATTATGATATAGTTAGGTTTATAATCTATGATTAATTGCAAGTTTCTTGAGAGACAAATAGCATGTGTGTGTGTTGTTACATAGTTTCATGTTAAAAGCCCTTGAATTTATGATTGTGGGATTTTGATCATGATTCTTACATGTTGTAGTATTGTCATGTGTTTAATTTATACTCCCCAAGTGATTGAGAAATTGTTCATGTGAGTTGAGTAATGAAATCATATCATGTTAGCATGTATACAAGTTCATGCCATAAAAGTGTTTGGTAAAATGCCAAAATGAATAAATGGAGACAATATGTCTAGATATCATGTCTTTAAGATTGTGCTATGTTTTACAATTTATGCTATCGAGTCCTGGGGGTATCTAATACCTGAAAATCTAAATGATTACCTAGATTTACAGTAGTTTTAGAATAGTGTCAGTAAAGTCACGCCTAGAAGTACTCAGACAGATAATAAAACACAATACATTCTGCCAGTTAATAGAACTTAGAGTATTCAGTCAGTTATCAGAACTTAGTGAACTCAGTCTAGTTCATATAGATAGCACGATTCGTAATAGTTTAGTCAAGCCTAGTATAGTCTAGAAATCAATTTAGTGTCTTTTCAGTTGGGAGTAGGAATCAACACCGAGTGAACCCAGGGATGGGGGAATTCCTGTCAGTAAATAGTTTGACCCTTAGTAGCAATTCCTGTTATAAAACTATGTAGCCAGCGTAGGTTGAGGTGTCTTCCTGCTAGTCTAGGGTTGATACATCTCTACGAGTTTTTCTGCCAGTAAGGGTTGACGAAAGAGCTTCCTGTCAGAGAGAGTTAACTCATAGCTATTGTTAGTATCCCTTAGCAAGGTGCTAACTATCACGACCCAAACCGGGGCCCTGATCGTGACGAGCATTTCGAACCATGAAGGCCCGAAACACCCCTATCTATCTGGTAATCATGCATATAATTCATATGATGATAAGATATACGAAAGATACACAATATTATGGAAAACATGGTCATAAATCAAATGAAATAAACAAAGAAGAAATAATGTCCCACAACATCTATCGATATCTGAACAACCGTCTGCAAAATCTCTAACACATGACTGAAACAAATTACTGTCTGAAAACTGGGACAAGGCCCCCAGTAGACCCAAAACTACTAAATGATAAATGAACTGATAGATATCAGACCTTCCCAAATATAGAAGGCTCACCACTTGATTCTGCAAATCTGTTGGAAGAGA
>NC_061118.1:134122332-134123933 GCF_002878395.1 Capsicum annuum
ATATGATAATAAGATATACGAAAGATACACAATATTATGGAAAACATGGTCATAAATCAAATAAAATAAACAATGGAGAAATAATGTCCCACAACATCTATCGATATCTGAACAACCGTCTGCAAAATCTCTAACACATGACTGAAACAAATTACTGTCTGAAAACTGGGACAAGGCCCCCAGTAGACCCAAAACTACTAAATGATAAATGAACTGATAGATATCAGACCTTCCCAAATATAGAAGGCTCACCACTTGATTCTGCAAATCTGTTGGAAGAGATCTACTGGTTATCTGGACCCCTAAACTGTGCCTCCAAACCTGGGAGGGAAAGGGGTCAATAGAAAAGTACTGGTACACAGAGAAATAAAAAAATATAATATTTTTTTCCAAATATAGGTGAGAGCCACTATAAAGCAGTTTCATATCAAATCATTTGAAAACACATGGGCATAATGTAATAGTTTTCAACAACAATGTAATGCAGCTGAGCTAGGTGGAATACCCTACATATAACATTTACACCAACTATCAAATCTTGGTTGCCATCGAGATTAGAGTATAAATGAGGGGAAGACACACAAGATCACACAGCAGGGTGTCTCGACCCAATAAAGTATAGTAGTACCCAAGATCACTTAGCCTGGGATCCTAACCATAGTCCCAATTTGGGAATGACATAAAGTCAAGTACACAAGATCACTTAGCCTGGTACCAAATCCCCATGTCGGCAAACACGATTTCCAGTGATGAGCTCTTACACTCAAATGCCTTCTTCAGGCATCCACCTATGTCATGTAAAATCAATGCATCAAACTCCATTTGATTCAATCAGATAGCTTATTCTGTAGGGTATCATCATACCCGACTTGCAAGCCATCAATATCACATCATTCTTTCATGCAACCATTATATTCATCATATTTCAATATAACAACCCTCTCATTGCAAGTCAAAATCGTGACCATTTTCAAAATATTTCATGTCACGCTTGTCAAGATGATTTCAAACATTTCACATCATATGAGAATTTAAAACGAGATCATATAAAGAGAGGGGTTTCATATAATTCATGCGCTCAAGTTAACATCTTTTCGGAATACATGCATATACATATATCATATATCAAACCACTTCATGAATAGGCCTAAAGACCAAATCAATATCATAAAACGTTTAAAACGGGATTATATTCATAATTTAAAAACCCCCATTTTTAAAACATGAATTTTTAAGCCCATGAGATTTTTGAGATAACCCCACGTACCTCTATATGCGAAGATGATAGGTGCTTCTTGAAGCCTACGTTCTGGGGATTCCAAATATGCAATTAGTTTTAAAAACTCACAGTTGAATCTTGAGTTGCTTGGGTTTTTATTTTGAAACCCTAAGGAGAGTTCTTGAGCAATTTTGATGAATGAAGGTGTATTTTGGGGTATTTGGGAACTGAATTTCATGTTTATGGCTAAATAAGGGTGGGAAAAGGACCATTTTCCCCCAAAATGGAGTGTTTAAGTCACTTGAGTAATAATATATGCGGCGCACACCTTATCTCATAATATAGGTTGTGCGGCGCACTCTTTATCGCACACATTAGGTTG
>NC_061118.1:134124033-134158176 GCF_002878395.1 Capsicum annuum
TGCTTGGGTTTTTATTTTGAAACCCTAAGGAGAGTTCTTGAGCAATTTTGATGAATGAAGGTGTATTTTGGGGTATTTGGGAACTGAATTTCATGTTTATGGCTAAATAAGGGTGGGAAAAGGACCATTTCCCCCAAAATGGAGTGTTTAAGTCACTTGAGTAATAATATATGCGGCGCACACCTTATCGCATAATATAGGTTGTGCGGTGCACTTTTTATCGCACACATTAGGTTGTGCGTCGGACACCTTTTGGCATAAGTTAGGGTGTGCATCGCACACCTTATGCTGCATGACACACTCCACTTTGTAAAGCCATAACTTTTTCCTTGGGTGTCGAATTTTTACGAAATTGGTATCGTTGGAAAGATAATTAGAATACCTTTCATTTGATATACATTAGTCACTCTAATTCAATATATACAATGAGTAATGGTCGATTGAATTTGACCTATGTTTCAATGCTCACTCAAATTCGAACGATAGGAAAACTTTCAACTTGTCCGTGAGCTTGGGGACCTCTATGATCTCAATTCATGCTCAAATAGGTTTCAACACTACATATTTTATTAACAAATTAAACTTGCATTGGATTTATGGCTTTTGGAACCTTTACGTGAAGGAAATGACGATTTTCATTTTCGTCCAAAATGCGGGGTGTTACATTATCTCCCCCTTGGGATCATTTGTCCCCGAATGATGGGTAGGAACTTGTTGAAGCTTAAAGGTATGGAATAACGTGGACATGATGTGCCTTCTAAGAACGGACATAACAGATCTGAAATATTTAAACTTCTATAATGAAACTGAATTCGGAGCTGACTTGACTTTTCTTGCTTCAAGAAACTGATTCATGCTGAAAATTTAGGATTCCCTTGAAATATTCATGATCCAATCGTACATATTGAAATTAGGAAGTGATAACTTATGCAAGTACGAATCATAAGACATCAAGACTTAGATCGTACAAGGGTATCACACTATCTTAGCTGAAATACTTGAAATATTTTGAGATTATACGCTGAACTCTTATACACCGAGTCATGAATAGATAGCTGAATCTGAAACATGATGCTTGGAATGAACTGAACTCACAATTTATATGGATGGAATAGATTATCTCTTGGGAATAGCCATACGCATGAGACTTCAGATAGTAGGTCTGGGTGAAAAGGTGGAAAAACCATAGTAACTTGTTTGTCCGACTGTTAAACTGAATTACAAACTGAATTATACCAGACAATTATACTCAACTGGAGTATCTCTTCAACACTCTCTCTAAAGAAGTTCTAGCAGTAATAGGAAGCCACGAATCTTGGGTATGGATTACATAAGACATCCAACTGAGGGAAATCACAACATTTACACTACTCTGCAGTCTGGAATATAGACGTATAACTCATAAATTAGGATAGAATTTCCAGGCCTTAGTCAATGCGACTTCTTACTTTAAAGATTAGCACACTCCTCGAATAATCCCTTAACTGTACTATTACCCGTAGATACCACATTCATTCGATCTAACTTATTTGTTCTCGTATTTGCATTTATAAATCTTTCTATTAATGTCTATAGTAACTTAAATCCTCTTTATCGTGATCAGGCCTAACTCCAAATCGCAAAATACTACATGCCACTCCACGATACAAGTCTAAACCATAAGATTCCACCTTCTATATCTCTTAAAAGATCACACCCTAAGCCTATCATGCCTTACCACTTCAATGGCTAACTTTGAACTATTACTACGAAGTCGCTAACGCATATAGCGTTCCTTAAGAAAAATTCCAACATGTCGTTCAAGCCTATCTCTATAACCACATATGAACTTCAAAGTAAACACTCATAAAGATACACTTCACATATTCTACTAACCATCTATCGATATAGCTCCAACACTCTACCCCAAGAACACACACACACACCTTTTAGCTAACCATCATATGCATCAAAGACTTGGCCCTAACCTTACTTCGTACTTATGGCCTTATCTAAAATAAACATACTATGATCTTTCACCAAATAGAAATATTTACTCATCACCACTACCATCACATAAAGAGGAGTAACTAAAGATTAGAACATAAGATCTTGGAGCATGGAAGGATGTTGTATGAAACTTGACACTTAACTGAGGACTGGGGAATAACAAATCAACATCCGGGATTTATCAAAGAAAAACAAAATCTGAATTTGGGCATACATGGCTATGAACTATATTCCACCTATCGTAAAGAGTATAGCATGAATTATGGGAACTGAGCACACTATAAAGCGTGAATACATGAGTCATGAGCTGCATGACCTCAATTTAGAGTTCATAACATATGGAATGTGATTCCGATGGCTGAATTAACTGAAGTTTCTCATTTAGGAATCTCGAAGAACACGTGATTTTCTATCATATACATGAACATGAACTATGATCATGGAACTGAAACGTGAGGTATGAGTAGGTATTAGGATAACTGAAAAATACTGAGATCGAAATGGGTTGGGCCTTACTCTTCCCTTCTGATGTTCTATGTCATACTGACATCACTGCTAGAATCTGAAAGCCTAACTTGGTTATTCGCTCTATCATCTCCTCTTAGCTTCAAGCCATCATATTAAGTTTGGGAGATCCCTTACTGGACTCTAAACTAAAGTACACTCACTACACTCTGGGGTTTGGAAAACTACTATACACGCATATCATGGCACTTAACTTGAATGACTACACCTGAAAGTCAAAAATCCACTGTTAATACTACCTTCTGAGATACACTTTATCATTCTATAGACCCAGTAGTCATCATATAATACTTGCACACTTACTAACTTCGGGTCTTCATGGGTATCCCCATAGTCGGAGTGCACACCCTCTAGTGCTTTAAATCTTATTTCTATTAGTTCAACCTTCAAAAACTCAAACTTAGAATCTAGCACTCAATATGGATATCACCAATCCTTCAATGAATCATACTACTTTCGACATAGCCTACCAATATCACGACTCCAAACTTACATCTCTCTACTATGAGAATCAAGATCATATAAAAAGGCTCAACACTATCAATCAAAACTCCTTAACTTGGCTATTTAGAACACCATATACCATCTAACTAGTCTTTCTCCACCTAGAAACTCAACGGTACCATTCGTCACATAAAACGTGTAATAGTCTTAGAAAATACCACAACCTCAGATCACCTTGGGCATACTTCTACATTATATATGCAACATCATACTTAACTACGAATCAAATAAACTTAAGCTCTTGTATATGCCGTTCAAGCCTATTAGATTACTTCCATAAAACTAGTATCATTAACCAAGAAATCATCACATCCACTTTCATGGACATTAATTGTTCAAAACATAATGTCTAGAGCTAAACATGATTTTACAACCCAACCTTACGCATGATTCTCACTTGGATACCATGAAATAGACATCAAGAAGCACTAGTACACTAGAACTTCCAAACAACAAATAATTGATCTTGACCTTATGGTCTTTCTTATCATAACTCATTAGCACGTACTATTTTAACACATCAAGCCTACTAATTTTTTTTCCACAAAACATACATCATTAATCTCATGCCACTATTTTTACCACCACATTCTACATTAAATTCAAGCATATAGTCATGTATCAATCATCTATCACTATTGAAAAATGCAACATAATATGTTAGTTCATAAAATTTGGGACATACTATACAAACGCCTCAAAAATCACTACATACCTTCTCACAAGTAGTACTAGTTTACAATTACCAACGAAAAGAAGGTCAAGGGGCAAAGTTACATAATAGACATGATCAACCTTAATCTTATATAATAACCCCATACAATCTTTTCTACTTATGCAGATTTCTCACCTCATACTTACTTACCCAAACATACATTTAGACTACCTTCAAATTCCACAAACAACCATGAGTCTATACTTATAACTTACTGGCTAATATAGCCATTTTCACACTTCAAGCAACTGACAAATCACCCTAGCTAACAACTCCTTCTCTATCTTCTACTAAACTAACGCACAAGGACGAATCACCTCTTTACCAACTCAATCTCATGCAAACAGATTTAGCTGTGTATATATATATATATATATATATATATTAAACCAACACAAGAACAACAAGTTGGATAACAAGTTGCTAGTGAATCGAAATAGGCCTCACACGGCTTCACTAGACTTTGATTTTGTATTTTGAACAAGAAAATGAGATGAATGACAAGTCAACTATGCTAGTAAATCAAAAGAGCCCCACACAGCTTCACTAGACTTTATTTTTTTCAACAACACCTTTATGACAAGATTACATGAGATAGAAATTTAATATGCAATATCCAATGAACTAAGAATACACATCTTACTTTGTATAAATAAAATCGGAGTCAAACACTTCCTCCACAGACTACCATACCATCCACACATGCTACTAGTTACCACATTAGTCTATCATCATAAGGGGCTAAATCATTCTCAAACATCGGTTATTCAACTAAAATATTCATTTACACAAAGGTCACCCTCGCTCTGACTTCTAACTTTGTGACTTCACATAACCAACTTCTTGGTTTAATTTCACTACAAATAGGTCATGACAATAACACTTTAACGCATACTACTATTTGGGTAGAAATAAAGTTCTAACATCTACTACACATCATCCCCCCTTAAGCAAGACATTTGTGACATAAATTTGAAGGGAACTAAATGCAATTAATACCTCAAGCTGAAAAGCACGATTCCATTAAGATCAATGTTTACATCAAAATCAATACACTTTGAAGCACTAACGGACTCTTCTCAAGTCTTTGCACAAATTTTAACTCTTATATGGTTCAATAAGAAAGGACCATACCATTTAGATTCTAAACTTGTGCACTTGAATCACCTCTCTAATGAGACATATCTGAGGACATTAGAGTAAGGAAAGAATTTGGAATGTCTTTTTTTACTTTCGTATGGGCGACACCATAGCACGAGTTAGAGTATGAAACGGGAACATTCTGACTCTATTGCATGAACTAGAACATAAAGAAAGAGAGACATTCCTAAACGCCTAGTATCCTCCTGCTTATAAGTGTGGCGCGCTATAAACCCATAAACAACACTCTACCCGATGCAATTTTGCAGACACCTTGGGACCATGAACCATGCTTTGATACCAAGTTTGTCATGACCCAGATCGAGGCCCTATTCGTGATGAGTATTCCAAACTATAAAGGCCTAAAACACCCCTATTTATCTGGTAATCATGCACATAATTCATATGATAATAAGATATGCGGAAGATACACAATATTACGGAAAACATGGTCATAAATCAAATGAAATCAATAAAGGGGAAATAATATCCCACAACATCTATCGACATCTGAACAACCGTATGCAAAATCTCTAACACATGACTGAAACAAATTACTGTTTGAAAACTGGGACAAGGCCCCCAGTAGACCCAAAGCTACTAATTGATAAATGAACTGACAGACATCAGGCCTTCCAAAATATAGAAGGCTCACCACTTGATTCTGTAAATCTGTCGAAGAGATCTACTGGTTATCTGAACCCCTAAACTGTGCCTCCAAACCTGGGAGGGAAGGGGGTTAATACAAAAGTACTGGTACACAGAGAAATCAAAAACAAAATATAATATTTTTTTCCAAATATAGGTGACAACCATTATAAAGCAGTTTCATATCAAATTATTTGAAAACACATGGGCATAATGTAATAGTTTTCAACAACAATGTAATGTAGCTGAGCTAGGTGGAATACCTTACATATAATATTTAGACCAACTGTCAAATCTTGGTTGCCGCCGAGATTAGAGTATAAGTGAGGGGAAGACACACAAGATCACATAGCAGGGTGTTTAGACCTAATAAAGTATAGTAGTGCCCAAGATCACTTAGCCTTGGATCCTAACCATAGTCCCAATTTGGGAATGATATAAAGTCAAGTACACAAGATCACTTAGCCTAGTACCAAATCCCCATGTCGGCAAACACGATTTCTAGCGATGAGCCCTTACACTCAAATTTCATCTTCGGGCATCCACCTATTTCATGTAAAATCAATGAATCAAACTCCATTTAATTCAATCACATATCTTATTCTGTAGGGTATTGTCATACCCGACTTGCAAGCCATCAATATCACATCATTCTTTCATGCAACCATTATATTCATCATATTTTAACATAACAACCCTCTCATTGCAAGTCAAAACCATGACCATTTTCAAAATATTTCATGTCACTTTTGTCAAGATGATTTCAAATATTTCACATCATATGAGAATTTAAAATGAGATCGTATAAAGAGAGGGATTTCATATAATTCATGCTCTCAAGTTAACATCTTTTTGGAATACATGCATATACATATATCATATATCAAACCACTTCGGGAATAGGCCTAAAGACCAAATCAATATCATAAAATGTTTAAAATGGGATTATATTCATAATTTAAAAACTCCCATTTTTAAAACATGAATTTTTAAGCCCATGAGATTTTTGAGATAACCCCACGTACCTCTATATGCGAAGATATAGATGCTTCTTAAAGCCTACGTTCTGGGGATTCCAAATATGCAATTAGTTTCAAAAATCCATGGTTGAATCTTGAGTTGCTTGGGTTTGTATTTTAAAATTCTATGGAGAGTTCTTGAGCAATTTTTATGAATGAAGGTGTATTTTGGGGTATTTGGGAACTGAATTTAGTGTTTATGGCTAAATAAGGGTGGGAAAAGGACCATTTTGCCCCAAAAATGGAGTGTTTAAGTCACTTGAGTAATAATATATGTGGCGCACACCTTATTGCATAATATAGGTTGTGTGGCGCACTCTTTATCGCACACATTAGGTTGTGCGTCGCACACCTTATGGCATAAGTTAGGGTGTGTGTCGCACACCTTATGCTGCACGACACACTCCACTTTGCAAAGCTATAAGTTTTTCCTCGGGTGTGGGATTTTTGCGAAATTGGTATCCTTGGAAAGATAATTCGAAAACCTTTCATTTGATATATAGTAGGCACTCTAATTCAATATATACAAAGAGTAATAGTCGATTTAACTTGACATAAATTTTAATGCTCACTAAAATTCGAACGATAGGAAAACTTTCAACTTGTCCATGAGCTTGGGGACCTCTATGATCTCAATTTATGCTCAAATAGGTTTACACACTACACAATTTATTAACACACTAAATTTGTATTGGATTTATGGCTTTTGGAAACTTTACGTGATGGAAATGACGATTTTTGTTCTCGTCCGAAATGCGGGGTGTTACACTAACCCCCTTCCAACTGGGGTCACATGGTGGACCCCAACTTAATCATACTCGGGGTATGTTGGTTAGATAAATATTCCCACAGTTTTAGTTTCAAACTCAATATAAAACCTCAGTTCAGTTTCAAAATTAGGATTGTTCGATACAGTCACCCAGCTCAGTACAAAACGTAATTCAGTTATACAAAATCAGGGCTGTCAGAAACACTCACTCAGTATACAGTAATTCAACATCAGTAGGCTCAGATATCAGTCATTCAATTATTAGAATTCAGTACCCAGTGTTAACATGATCTTAGTTACAACATGCATAATTATGTGCATATTATTTCATAATCAGCATTTACAGTAGTTTCAAATATACATATACTCTCATTCAGTTATATTTATGCCATTCAATCAGTTATTATTCATATGAACTTATGAATTCAGCATTACCTCACCTAGTATACCAGTACATTCAAAGTACTGATGCATACCTTTCTTTTGTACTATGATGTCTTATATCATAGGTTCAGACACCCAGGTTCCTGACCGCACTTAGCAACCCAAACTATTAGCAATAGACTTAGTGGTGAGTCCTCATAGTTTGAGTACAGAGTTGCTATTTTAGCATTTTAGTATATTTTTAGTAGTCGGAGTTAGTTGGGGACTTATTCCATCAACTCTACCTTCAGACAGTTAGAGGCTTTCGGTCTAGAGTAATTATAGATAGATGTACAGTTTTCAGTATTGATTTTTAGTATTTAGTATTTTGATTTCAGTTTTGAACCTTATGGCAAATTTCTGCATAATTTTCGTACTATATAGTGTCATTATTATTCAGTGATTGCAACAGGTACTAATCATGGGTTAGATTATGGTCTTTCAGGATTATGAGCATCGTGTAACATCTGGGGTGCAGACTAGAGGTATGAAAAACTTGGTATCAGAGCCTAAGGTTCAACAGAGTCCTAGGAAGTCTGAAAGTCGCATCTATTAGAGTCTTGTTCATAGGTGTATAGCGCGTCACACTAATGGACAAGAGACTATGCGGTGTTTTAGGAAAAGTTTCTCTTCTTTTATTATTCATATCCTGCGATTTAGCATAAGCTCAAGTTACACTCTCAGTCTAATCCTTTTCTTACTTCCACTTTTAGAACATGCCTCCCAAAAAGAACAGCGGAAGAAAAATAGGAAATTAGCCAGCACCTCCGCCCATTCAGGCAGATTCTCTGGACGAGCATGTTTCCCATGCAGAATTCAGAGCCTCTTTCACCACTCTTGAATATTATATAGCAGCCTAGAATAAATGCCCAGCCACCATTTCATCCAACCCAGTGGCTAATACTACTGCAGCTAGAATTCAGGACTTCACCCGAATGAACCCTCTTGCCTTTACCAGGTCTAAGTTAGATGTGGACCCACAGGAATTCCTTGATCAGGTGTAGAAAGTTACTAATATTATGGGGGTGCTAGTGAATGAGAGCACGGATTTAGCCACATTTTATTTACAGGATGTGGATCACTCATGATTTAAGTAGTGAAAGGCAGAGAGAGCCGCTGATACAGGGCCCATAGAATGAGAGGAGTTTGCCACTGCTTTTTTGGATAGGTTCTTCCTACTGGAGTTAAGAGAAGTGAAGGTATTGGATTTTATTAATCTGAAGTAGGGCAACATGATAGTGAAAGAGTATTCTCTCAAGTTTACTCAATTAGCCAGATATTCCCTTCACGTGGTAGCAGATAGCCGATTTAAGATGAGTAAGATTGTGTCTAGTATGTCTAACAGTGTGGTCAAGGAGTATAGAACTGTAATGCTGATTAAGAAGATGGATATATTAAGGCTCATGGTCCATGCTCAGAAGATAGAGGAGGGTAAGAATAAGGAGAAGGAGAAAAAGAGAGATAATAAAAGAGCCAGAATAGGTAGCTTCAACTTCACTCAGCCTAAGTCAGAGGGTGGGAGTTATTCTCAATTCTGCCCGAAATCCTTTGTTCTAGATCCATCCTTATCCAGTGCTCTAGTGCCAAAATCTAGAGACGACAATAAATATAGGGCACCAAGCCCTAAACCCCAGGGTAGTGTTAACAGTGACCGAATAAATCCCCTTTGCCAAAAGTGTAGTAGAAACCACCAAGATGTCTGCAGGACTGGCATGTTGTATGTTTTGGATGTGGAAAGCCAGGACACAAGGTTAGAGAGTGTCCTTAGATGGGTTCACAGAGTTAGCATAATCATCCTTCAGCTCAGTTCGATCACCCGAATCAGTAGGTTGCTGCTTCCAGTGCCACCAGTGGGCAACACCCAAACATGCTTTATGCACTTCAGTCCCAATAGGATCAAAAAAGTTCTCCTGATATGGTCATTGGTACATTACAAGTTTATCATTTGCATATTTATGCTTTGCTAGATCCAGGAGCTTCTTTGTCCTTTTTAACTCCTTATATAGCTGTTGACTTCAGAGTCAGTCCCAAAATCCTAGAAAAGCCCTTCTTAGTCTCTGCCCCAGTGGGTAAATCTATCATAGCCCGACAGGTATACAGGAACTGTCCAGTTATGGAATCTCAGAAAGTCACTTCAGCAGACCTAGTAGAATTAGAGATGACAGATTTTGATGTCATTCTTGGTATGGATTGGCTTCATTCATGCTATACTTTAGTTGAATATAAAAATAGAGTCATTCATTTTTAGTTTTCAAATGAACCTATTTTTGAGTGGAGAGGTAGTACTTTTGCACTTAGGGGTCAGCTTGTTTCCTACCTTAGGGTGAGGAAAATGATATCAAAGGGGTGTGTCTATCATATCATTCGAGTTAAAAACTGTAGTTCAGAGACCCCTAATCTTGAGTCAGTTCCAATAGCATGTGAATTCCAAGATGTGTTTCCCAAAGATCTTCCTGGAGTCTCTCTCGAGCGGGAAATTAACTTCAGAATAGACCTTCTTCTTGATACTCAGCCTATCTCTATACCGCCATATAGAATGGCCCCAACAGAACTTAAAGAGTTAAAAGAATAGTTAAAAGATCTCCTAGATAAGGGATTCATTAGACCCAGCATATCCCCTTGGGGTGCAACAATTCTATTCGTGCGTAAGAATGATGGTTCTCTTTGAATTATATAGACTACCGTCAGCTAAATAAAGTCATGATCAAGAACAAATATCCACTTCCTAGAATTGATGACTTATTTGACCAACTTCAGGGTGCCAGCTACTTTTCTAAGATAGACCTCAGATCAGGCTATCACCAGATCAGAGTCAGAGAATGTGACATTCCAAAAATAGCTTTCAAAACTCGGTATGGTCAGTTCAAATTCTTAGTCATGTTATTTGGTTTTACCAATGCTCCAGTAGCCTTCACAGACTTGATGAATCACGTATTCAAGCATTACTTGGACATGTTTCTTATAGTCTTCATTGATGACATTCTTGTCTACTTCCGCAGTGAACATAATCATACTGACCATCTCAGAATAGTGTTACAAACTCTCAGGACCCACCAGTTGTTCGCTAATTTTAGTAAGTGCAAATTTTGGCTAAGGTCAGTATCTTTCCTTGGTCATATAGTTTCCGATGATGGCATTAGAGTTGATTCTTAAAAGGCCGAAGCATTGAGAAGCAGTAAGAAACTGGACCAGACATATCTCTTTATCATATATCAGGAGTTTTTTGGTTTAGCTGGCTATTACCGATGGTTTGTTAAAGGATTTTCGTCTATTGCATTCCCCATGTCCAGATTGACTCAGAGGAAAGTCAAGTTCAAGTGGTCAGATTCTTGTGAGAAGAGTTTTCAGGAGTTAAAGACTCGACTCACTACAGTCTCAGTTTTGACTTTACCAGATGGTTCCGACGGGTTTATGGTATATTGTGATGCTTCCAGAGTTGGTTTGGGGTGTGTTTTAATGCAGAGAGGTAAGGTCATAACTTATGCCTCTAGACAACTTAAGCCCCATGAAAAGAATTATTCAACTCATGATCTTGGGTTAACAACTATTATATTTACCTTAAATATTTGAAGGCACTATTTGTATGGGGTACACGTAGATGTGTTCACAGACCATAAAAGCCTGCAGTATATGTTTTCTCAGAAAGATCTGAACCTATGTCAGAGAAGGTGGTTAGAGTTGTTGAAAGACTATGACATAAGCATCTTGTATCATCCGAGCAAGGCCAATATAGTGGCTGATGCTCTTAGTAGGGTGTCTATGGGTAGTATTGCTCACGTGGAGGATGGTAAGAAGAAGTTAGTTCAAGAAGTTATCATCTTGCGTGTACTAAAAGCATAAAGGCTTGCCGGTAAAGCTTGAAAAGAGGTCCCAGACTTAGAAATTTCAGCTAAGTATTTATACTTAGAATTATTTTAGCCTTCATAAGTTGGCGATCCTATTCTACAACCCTTATTACCTTAAAATGTCGATCCTTGGATTGAATCATAATCAGGTGTATCAATAGGTCACTCCAGGTGAGTTTTGAATTTTTCATACTTCATTTGAATCATATTCAGGTGACCAAAATAGTGGGTTAACGTGATCTCGATGCATCGTGTCACCCATCGCGTCGATGCATAATTTTTTCCCAGCTTTTAGTGCAATTCCAGTGAACCAATGCAAACTCGATACGGTACGTTGATCATCGCGTTGATGCCATCGATGTGGCGCATCACTGGACACGTTTCTAAGTCATTAAAAGCTTGCATCCATAGGGGTAATTGGGTCATTTTCCACCTATATTTAGCCCTCAAAACACGAGATTAAATCATACCTAGGGCAAAAACACTCACTTTCTCTCAAATTTCTCTGAAGAACAAACCCTAGGGCTTTTAATTTAAAATTTAAACTTCAAGAACTCACCATCAATCTTCACGAATTCAAGCAACAAGGTATGTTAGTTGTTCATCCAAGGGTTTCCTTCCACCCTTAGAGTTCAAGAACCTCTTTTAAATTACAAGTTTGATTCTTTCATAGAATTCATGTTAAATGTGATTGTATTCATAATTATGATATAGTTAGGTTTATATTCCATGATTAATTGCAAGTTTCTTGTGAAACAAATAGCATGTCTGTGTGTTGTTCTATGGTTTCATGTTAAAAGCCCTTGAATTTGTGAGTTTGGGATTTTGATCATGATGCTTACATGTTGTAGTATTGTCATATGTATAAGTTATGCTCCCCAAGAGATTGATAAATTGTTCATGTGAGTTAAGTAATGAAATCATATCATGTTAGCATGTATACAAGTTCATGCCATGGAAGTGTTTGCTAAAATGCCCCTATGAATGAATGGTGACAATGTGGCTAGCTATCATGTCTTTAAGATTGTGTTATGTTTTACAATTTATGCTATCGAGTCCTGGGGTATCTAATACCCAACAATCTAGCTGATTACCTAGATTTACATTAGTTTCAGAATAGTCTCAGTGAAGTCACGCCCAGTGGTACTCAGACAAATAAAAGAACTCAGTACATTCAGCTAGTTAATAGAACTCAGAGTATTTAGTCAGTTATCAAAACTCAGTGAACTCATTCTAGTTCAGATACACAACACGATCTATAACAGTTAAGTCAAACCTAGTACAATGTATAAGTAAGTTTAGTGTCTTTTCAGTTGGGAGTAGGAATCATCACCGTGTGAACCCAAGAATGGGGGCATTCCTGTCAATAAAGGGTTTGACCCTTAGTAGCAATTCCTGTATTACAGAACTACATAGCCAGTGTAGGTTGAGATGTTTTCTTGCCAGTCTAGGGTTGATACTTCTCATACGAGTTTTCCTACCAGCGAGGCTTGATAAAAGAGCTTCCTGTCAGAGAGCATTAACTCATAGCCATTGTTAGTATCCCTTGGCAAGGTGCTAACACCCTTCCAACTAGGGTCATATGTTGGTCCCCAACTCCGTCATACTCGGGGTTTGTAGGTTAGATGAACACTCCTACATTTTTAGTTTTAGACTTAGTATAAGAACTTTAGTTCTATTTTAGAATCAGGAATGTCAGATATTATCACCCAGCTCAGTACAGAACTCAGTGCAGTTCTACAAAATCAGGACTGTTAAAAACAGTCACTCAATATATAGTAATTCAGTATCGATAAACTTAGATACCAGTTATTCATTATCGGAATTCAGTACCTAGTATTAACATGATCTTAGTTACAACAAGCATAATTATGTGCATATTATTGCATAATTAGCTTTTACAGCAGTTTCAGATATATATGTACTCTCATTCAGTTATATTCATGCCATTCAGTCAGTTATTGTTTATGCTTATGAACCCATGCATTCAGCCTTACCTCAACTAGCATACCAGTATATTCAAAGTACTGACGCATACCTTTCTTTTGCACTATGATATATTATATCATTGGTTCAGACGCATGAGCTCCTGACTGCACTTAAAAGCCCAAACTATCAGCAACAGACTTAGTGGTGAGTCCTCATAATTTGAGGACAAAGTCATTGTTTCATTATTTTATTATATATTTGGTAATCAGAGTTAGCTGGGGACTTGTCCCATCAACTCCACCTTCAGACAGTTAGAGGCTTTCGAACTAGAGTAATTATTGATAGATGTTCAGTTTTTAGTATTCAGTATTTTGATTTGAGTTTTGAACCTTATGGTAAATTTCTGCCTAATTTGCTCATTATATAGTATCATTATTATTCAGTGATTACAACTGGTATCATTCATGGGTTAGCTTGTTGTTCTTTGAGATTATGAGCACCGTGTGACATATGAGGTTTAGACTCAGGGCGTTATATTTACACTTGGGTTATACAAAAAAATTAGAAATAAAAACATCAATTGTGAATGATCATCTATGAAGCCTATACTAATACTGACTATAGGTAGCAGTGACATGTCCCCTAGCTATCCCCAATCAATACGGCTGAATAAAGATTGGTACTATAACTATAGTTGAATCAAATCCTCAAATAAAAAAACTTATCTCTTACTGACTGGAAGCTATAAACTGTCTGATTATAATGTGTGGGATACAACTGGTACCTACATTATGAGGCAATATAGCACATAGACATATATGTATATTATACACATAGGGAAGGTCATTAAGGCTAAAGTGAGCTAATTTCAAAGCGGCCTATGATCCTTTCCTAACCCCTATCCTTCAACCTAGGAAAGACTAACCAGGCAAGTTCTGGCTTCAGCATTCAAAGGGAACTAAGTAGTTGCTCACACACACATGGCACACACGAATATCACAAGCTATGACTCATTCAGTTTATGCAGCTGTTTAGCAATGATTATTATGTTACTAGAACTAATGCCATACAAAGATGCACAGTGGTCACACTTGAATGAAAATCAGATAGTTAAAGGAGTAGACCTCTTGAAGAGGTGTACAAAAATCACAAAATAATTCAACTGCCTCAAGTACAAGCTTTCCTCCTAATCGGCTACAAAATTTTACAACAATAATTTACTCTACACCTCAACTTAAAATCAAAGAAAATCTGAACTAAGGGTTAGAGTATACCTAGAATGGATCAATCCCGGGGGTCATGGGTTGCTTACTATGCAGCGCCTGATTTAACATCGCGGCACGACTCAGGTATCTTAATTACTTCAGACTTTATTGAGACAGATAGTAGTGATGCTTTTTATTGATTCTTTCGGACCAATTTAAAGTTTGAATCGTTGTCCATTCACCTTGAAGGTGCTTCCATCTTTATTTTTAAGTTCTAATACTCCAGATGAGTAGACTTGACTAACTCTAAATGGGCCTGACCACTTGTATTAAGCTTTACTGGGAACAATTTAAGGCTGGAATTAAACAGAAGCACGAAGTCACCCTTTTGGAAGTGTCATTTCTCTATCCTCCAATCATGGTACTTCTTTTCTTTATATAGATCCGCTTATTCATATGCCCTAAGCATCCATCTCATTTAGTTGTACCAGTCTCAGCTCTGCTGCCTCCTTCCAACTCAAATTCAGCCTTCTGAGTACCCACAAGGATTTATGCTCCAGCTCTATTGGTAGGTGGAAAGCTTTTCCATAGACCAGCTGAAATGGTGACATGCCAATGGGTGTCTTGAAAGCAGTCCGATATGCCTACAAGGCATCATTAAGCTTTCGAGACCAATCTTTCCGGCTAGTATTTACCATTTTGTCTAGGATGGCTTTAATCTCTCGATTTGACACTTCCACTTGCCCACTAGTTTGTGGGTGATATGGAGAGGCTACCCTATGCTGTTTTACCCCATATTTTGCTAAAGCTTCTCAAAACACTTTGTTGCAAAAATAAGATCCTCTATCACTTATAATAGTGCGTGGTACTCCAAAGCGAGAGAAGATATTCTTTTTGAGAAAAACAACAACTCTCTTTCCTTCATTATCAGATAAGGAAACAACTTTGACCCATTTTGATACATAGTCAACAGCAACTAAAATATACTTCATCCTATACGAGCTTACAAAAAGGCCTATGTAATTGATGCCCCATACATCAAATAATTCCACTTCAAGCATCTTAGTCAAAGGCATCTCATGTCTTTTGGAGATTGAGCCTTGCCTCTGATATTGGTCATATTTTAGCACAAACTCATAGGTATCCTTGAAAAATATTGGCCAATAGTAACCACTCTGCCACATCTTCCTAGCCATTCAGTCACTTGCATGGTGACCTCCAACTGGGAAAGAATGACATGCTTCCAATAGCACAATACATCCACTTTCGGCACACATCTCCTTATAATATTGTCCACACATCGCCAAAAAAGATACGGCTCATTCCAGAAGTAATATGTCACATCATGCAGGGATTTCTTTCTTTGATGGAAAGAAAGATTTTCTGGGATGACCTCACTCACAACAAAATATGCATAATCATCATACCAAGGCAATTGTTCCACATCAGCCACCAAGATCTCCTCATCAGGGAATGTTTCATTTATTTCCATTTTATTACTAATTGCCTGCTCACCTTCCATTCTAGACAAATAATCTGCAACTTGGTTTTCTCAACCTTTCCAATCTTTGACCTCAAAGTCAAATTCTTGTAGTAGCAACACCCATCTAATCAACCTTAGTTTTACATCCTTCTTTGCCATCAAGTACCTCAAGGCTGCATAGTCAGTGTGGACCATCACTTTGGTCTCAAGCATATAAGACCTGAACTTCTCAAAAGCATACACTATAGCCAGAAGTTCCTTCTTAGTGATGGTGTAATTCTTTTATGCTCCATTCAGTGCTTTGCTGGCATAATTTATCGAATAAAATAGTTTGTCCCTTTTTTGTCCCAATACAGCTCCAAGGAAAACATCGCTTGCATCATACATGATCTCAAATGGTTTTGACCAATCTGGTGCAACAACAATAGAGGCCTCAATCAGCTTCTTTTTAAGGCATTTGAATGCCTTCAAGCAATCATCATCAAAGGAAAACTTCACTTTTTTCTCTTAAAGTTAGCAAAGTGGACTTGCAACCTTCGAAAAGTCTTTTATAAACCTCCGATAAAAGATAACATGTCCAAGAAAACTATGCACTCCCTTCACTAAAATGGAAGGTGGCAATTTCTCAATAACTTCCACTTTTGCTCGATCAACTTCTATCCCTTTTTCTGAAATTTTATGGCCGAGAACGATGCCCTCCTTTACCATAAAATGGCAGTTTTCCCAGTTAAGCACCAAATTGAATTCAACACACCGTTGTAAGGATATACTCAGGTTCGCCAAACACATCTCAAATGAATCTCCCACCACAGAGAAATCATCCATGAGTACCTCTATGGTGTCCTCCACCATATCTGAGAGGATAGACATCATACACCATTGAAAAATAGTGGGTGAATTGTATATCCCTAACGTCATTCTCTTAAATGCAAAGGTGCCATATGGACATATGAATGTCGTCTTCTCCTGATCTTCAGGAGTAATACAAACTTGGTTGTATCCAGAATAACCATACAAAAAATAATACCACCCCCTTCCAGCCAATCCATCAAGTATTTGGTCCATAAAGGGCATCGGGAAGTGGTCTTTCAGAGTCCATGAATTTAGCTTGCGGTAGTCCATGAAAATTCTCCACCCAGTCATAGGCCTGAGTGTTATCAACTCATTCCTTTCATTTACAACCACAATCATGCCCCTTTTTTTGGGTACGCATTGAACTGGGCTCACCCATTTATTGTTAGAAATAGGGTAAACCACTCCTGCATCCAATCACTTAATAATCTCCTTCTTAACCACCTCTTGAATTGGTGGATTCAGATGGCATTGATGCTTTATGGTTGGAATACAATCTTCCTCAAGTTGAATTTTATGCATGCAGATGCTAGGGGAAATGCCAATAATATCTGCGCTTATCCATCCTATAGCTCTCTTGTGTCTCTGAAGTACTGAAATAAGTGCGTTTACCTGTTGCTCACCCAAATCAGCCGCAACAATAATAGGTACCGTGTCCCCATTGCCCAAAAACACGTACCATAAGTGCCCAGGCAGTTCTTTTAATTCCAACACCGATGGATCCTCAATAGAATGCTTGGCTAATGGTGTTGGTCAATTAGCAAGGTCTAGGTTTTTAGGAGCATAAGGATATGAAACCTTTCCTGCTAAAGCACAAACAATCTCTTCATACTTCCTAATGCCTTCACTATTAAAATTCATCCTAACCACGGCTAAAGGTTCGACAACAAGTTGCTCAGTTATTGACACCTCCTTTTTATCCTCATAATACACATCAACTACTGAGAACACACTCATTTCTTCATGCTACTTCATTGATTTAAACATATCAAACTATACCACTTCATCATTCATCCTGAAAAAGAGCTCATTCACTCTCAAATCAATCAACACATTTCCGGTTATGATGAAAGGTCGACCCAAGATTATGGGCACCTCAAAGTCCACCTCACAATCCAGAATGACAAAGTCTACAGGGAATATAAAGTTGGACACCTTCACCAACACATCATACAAAATGCTAACAGGTCGCTTTATTGACCTATCCGCCATCATGCGTAGCTTATTGGTGGGTATGGGATTTACCAGACCCAACATTCTATAAATATCTAGCGGTATCAAATTTATGCTTGCTCCCAGATCACATAATGCCTTGGCAAAGTCCATAGTCTCAATTGTGCAGGGAATAGTGAATGTGCCTGGGTCTGATTTCTCTTGCACCAAGGTCTTTGTAGAAATAGCACTACAATGATGAAGATTACCCTCCAATTTGTAGCTCACTACTCTTTTCTTAGTCACAAGGTCCTTTATGAATTTTACGTATCCTAGCATTTGCTCAAGTGCCTCAACCAAAGGCACATTTATTGTCAATTGCTTGAGTACTGCCATGAATTTGCTAAATTTGGAATCATCAGTTTTCTTCTTCAATTGTTGAGAAAAGGGAGGTGGTGATCTTAGGATAGTTTTCAGCACTACTTCCTTGTCCTTCTCTTTATCTTTCTCTGGAACATCATCAAAATTGTCCAGCTTTTCAGAGTCCATTGGATTACCTTCTTCCGGTTTATCAACCACTACCTCATCAACAACAGGTTTGCCCACAGAAGGGCCAGGTAATATCTGACCACTTCTAGTGGTAATAGCCATGCATGATCCATTATTCTGCATATTTTAGACTATTTTTCTTGGTAATATTCCGCTCTTCTTCTTGTTGAATGCTGCGGAGAGTTGGCTCATCTACTGCTCCAACTATTTGATTGTGGTAGAGTGTGAGTGCACCAACTGAATAATGGATATCAGATCGGTCTTCATGGTGGTAACAACAGAGTTGGTTGCCTCCACTCCCTTCAACAAGTTAGCCATAATGTTCACCATGGACATCTGTTCAGAACTTGATAAAGCAGCCTCACAATTTCTAGGAGGAACATATAGCCCGCTCTTGTCATTGTTATTCCTCCAATTTCCCTGCTCCATATCTTTATCACCAAGCTTATCATAAAAGTTCCGACCTTGATTTTCTTGGCTATTGCCTCAGAAACCCCCATGATTATTAATATAGTTTGCCTCTTTATCTGCATCAGAATCACTTCTATCCTAAGATCCCATAACTATCACCTTTTCAACCTTGCCTGATACCAAGTGCTTGGTCAGCAAGTCCATCTGCATTTCAAGGTGAGCCATGTCTTGGTCATGCACCTCTTCTTTTCTGCGTTGTTCCGCAGTAATACCCACAGAAGCAGTGGGGCTAGCTACTACAGAGTCTCTGGTATGCCATACCTGACTCTATTTGGTCATTCTGTCCAATATTTTTGAAGCCTCTGGGAACGTAAGATCAACAAATGAACCACCAGCAACATTATCTATAATTGGCTTCGTAACAGATTTAAGAGCCCTATACAAAGTTTCCATCAAGTATATGTCCATCATGTTGTGAATCTTTCCTATGTTTCATGCAAGGCTTCAGTCGGGAGCTGCCTAAAGTTGCTGATCTCGTCCCTCAACTATACCCTCTTGGAAGGCGAAAAGAACCTTTCTAGGAAAGCTCTTTTCAAATGCCTCCAATTGGTTATAAAATCGGGTGTTAGCTCATTTAACTACAATGTTGCCTCCCCAGACAAAGACAACAAAAAAAATCTCAACCGGATAGCATTCTGGCCCACTCCCGGGTTATCAAAAGATTTACAGATGGTGATAAAATTCACTAGATGCAGGTTCGGATCATCCTCAGGAAGGCCACCAAACAACCCCTTCAGATTGAGGAGTTGGATCATAGTACTTGTAATGTTGAACTTGGTCCCAGGTGCTAACGGTGAAGGAATGATTGCACCCATTGTACCTGCCCCGTCTATGCCATCATCATTATTGGGTGACACTGGACCGGATGGTACTCTTGTCTTTATCGAAATGGACAGTTCTGATTAATATTATGCCGTATTGGTGCAGCTATCTGCTCTGTAAGCCTTAGGTTACCAGGATTCAGCAACTCCTCATCTCCCAAATCTTTATCCTTAGGATTTAGATATCGTGCTTGTTTCCCGATACTTTGCATATTCACCCGAGCTCTAGCTAAGGCTGCCAGTTTGTCAGCCTCTTGCTGTTCTGCCATTCTTCTAATTCGTTGTGGTTCTTAATTTGGTGGTAATAATTGTTCACAAAAAATTCTGGTTGTTGGTATACACTATAAATATCCTACAATAAAAAATAACAAATAAACGTAAAACTAGGAAACATAGCTAACAGTTAATTTGTGCATACAAACTTCAGTTTACAACCGTATTTCCCGGCAATGGTGCCATTTTTGATAACGTTCAATTTACACCTCTCAATGAGAATGTAAGTGGCCATTGTTAATATAAAACCCAACTAGGTTGGGGTCGAATCCCACAGGTAATATGGTGTGAACGTAAGTCATTTGCAAATCAATCAACTGGTAGTTCGATGTTTCCAGAAATAGGGGTTTTAAGTTTTACAAGTAATTGTCGGTCGCTTTAATCAATGTTTGTAATCAAGAGTTTTTGAAAAAACAAAATTATGTTCACTAGAGCTTCCGGTACTTGACAGGTGCTAACGGTGGTTCAAGATTCTCATGGTAGGTAGGATGACAAGTTACTTTATCGACGTTATGCTTAAATGTCTCTCGACCTACTTAACCATTTAATTACCTAATCCTCTTGGACTTAGGGAATTTATATTCACTGCCCATATTTTACCTTAGGTTAACCAATCTTGTTACAATGCTAATTATTAAACGGAGTATTTTCAAGTCCCTGTTGATAATTCACTTTCCACTATATTTGATTTCTTTCTCAAGAAAAGCAAAGCAGGTGTTATTTACTGTTTGCAACTAATAGACGTTAATTAAAACCTCAGAATTATCAAGAAATCCTGCCATCTTTTGAATCTTGAACACTTAGTACCTTATCAAAACCTAACCCTAGATCCCATAATTCAAGTTAAAGAAATTTAGCCACTCATAATAGTAAAATCAAAACAACAAGTTGTATTCATGCTTGGAAGTTTAAATGTACCACAAGAAGAATAATAACTAGTGAATCACAGATTAGATCATAAACGAAAATCCTAGAATAATGATAGTAATCTCTTCAAAGTATTTGCTTTTTCAAGCCAAGAAATTAGAGAGAGAAAAATATCAAAAGTATTTTTCAAAACTTAATGTGCGGAACTACCCTAGAAAACCCTAAAACAAAGCTTTAAATAGTTCACCCTAAATATTAAAACAAAATAACAGAATTTAGAAATCCCTCAGATTAGGTGATGACATTTGTGATAGCCTATCAGGAGGCTGACGACTTATCACAAATGTCTTCAGCTTCTTCTTCAGCTTTGGCTTTTCCTATTTAAGGCTAACGACAAACTTGACAACTTATCAGCTTCGTGATGGCCTATCACAAAATGTCATCAAAGCTCTGCTTCAGTTCTCCTGTGCTGCCTCAGGCTGACGACATTGTTGACAGCTTATCAAACCCTTGATGACTTATCACAAAATGTTATCACATCTTTCAACTTAGGCTAATTCTCTGTTTACTGCTGATGACGAACTTGATAACTTATCACCAGGCTGATGATTTATCACAAATGTCGTCAGCCATCCTTTTCTTCAGATTTCTTTAAATTTTAACTTCTTTGCTCCCATTCTTGTTGGTTCTCTATTATATCAGCTCAAACTACAAAATCAAACATAAACCAATCAAAAATGACAAAAGTTGCTTAAGACTTCATAATTATTTATAGTTAAAAGCCTCAAATATGTTAACATTAGCTCATACATCAGTGGGATATTACTTCTGGAATGTACTGAGTATGTGGGGGTGAATACATAAGTAAAATAATAATTGAATATACACAGACTTTTAATTGATGCATGCTAAGTGTAAATGACTTACCTTGAGCTTGAATAAAACAAGACTGCAAAATCAAAAACATGAGTAATGAAGTATGAGGATAAACTTTGTGAGACATAACACTTAGTTCTAAAAGCTTTACTTAATATTCTATCAATTTGGGAGAGTCTTCTAACCGACATAAACCATGTAAGCTATCATGGAGTCCAACAACTTACCCAGATTGGGGAGAGTTATCCTATCCTTGCCATCAGAATAGAACCTTAATCTTAGTGATCACTAAACTTCATCTATATAGGGAAAAAGCTTAACCTACGTTGGCTCATAGTTTCTAGGAATTAAGGATACGCTCATAGCTTAAGAGCATAATCTTCTTGCAAGCTCAATACTTGTTCTTAGGGATTATAATACATGCTTAAATTCTTAGAAATTCATGGAAAAACTTGATGCTCAATAATTATCTTGAAATTCATCAACAATATCCAGTCAAGATAATGAAATTAAAATCACTATATGAATCTTATAAGTCAAAACATGAATATATACAATTCTTGATGCACTTAAAGCTTTAAATCTCATGGTAGTAACATGCTTCAAGAATATAGCTATTTGGGTATGAATCCTAACTCAAAATAAATGAATTAAATATTAAAACCATACTTTTGGGTACAAGGATGAAAGAATAAGCTTGTTTTTAAACCCCACATACCTTGATTGGATGAATTCTTGAAGAAAGCTTGAAATTAGAGCTTAACTTCTTGAGTTCTTAAGGGAAGAAACTTGAATATTGTTCTTGGTAAGAAAGGAAGGGTTTTAAATCATATATGGGAATTTTAGTGTTAAGAGAGTGGGAATAATATGTTTTAAGACCTCTTAAATTATTTAAGAATAATTAGAAATGGTTTAGAGGTGTGAAAAGACTTCCACGCCCTTAAACTAAGTCAAAATAGAGCAATTTTAGCACTGTGCTTTTGCTAAGAGGCGTACGCCAAAAGCGCACCTGAGGGTGTGTGGCGCATTCCAAAAGAACGCTTGAGGGTGGGCCACGCACGCCAGATGTATACCCCATCTAGTGGCTATTGGCATTTGTCATGCAATGTACGACCTTAGTAGAGGGTCTATTTAGCAGCGCACACCTAATTCCTAGGTCCAAATACACCCCTAACACAACCCATAATATCTAAACATGTTTTATTACCAAAATTGGGGTCCCAAAGGTTACTGCTTTATTTTCTAGATAAAGCAGTAACCTTTTTTAAGGAACTAGTTCCCTTTCCAATAATCCCAGGAGTTCCTGAGGTTCTGGCTGATTTGGAATTGGTTCCTAGTTTCTTAATAACATTCTCTTTAGACCTCTTCCTTTTACAAATGGCTATTGACATTGGTTTCTTCAGTAAAATCCCCTTTCCATTCTTAGGGGACACAATTTGTTTCACTTTTCCCTTTACTCTAATGGCTTCCACACTTCTTTCCACATCAGAGTCAACATTATCACTGTAGAATACACTGTTATCATCATTATCTAATAGACTTTAAAAAGATCATCAAGGATTTCATAGTCACTATCCCTACTATCATCACTCCCAGTTTCTTGCCCAGAGTTCTTTTCTTCAACTGACTCAATTATATCTATCCCTTTCTTATTTGACCATCTTCTCTTCTTTGTTTGTTACTTGCTTCTTTCCAAGGATTCTATCATCTGGTTCCTAGGACTTGACCTGGTCGCAGTAGGTTTGATAGTTTCACAGGAAGCCTTGGTTGAGGAGAAGAACCTTTTCTTAGCCAATTTCTATGATAAGGGCTTGTTATCATCACTGTCTGAGTCATTTTTGCTACCCTTATTTCCTCTCGATAGATCAAGAACATATGGAAGTACTATATTTTCATCATCAGTATTTTTAGAAGGGTTATTTTGCCTCCTTGTAAATAATATTGGTGAGGGTATTTTCTACCCAGGAAGCTCAACACTCAAGGCAGTTAAGCCTTGAACTACCTTGTACTCCTATCTCTTTACTCATGTCTTAGATATTTGAAGGAGTTGCTTTGGAAGTTGGAAAGTCCTCAAATAGTTTTTCATCTAGAGAGGTACTTCCTGATTTGCTGGTGGACTCAGATTTATCAGATGAAGGAGTTTTGAAGGATGATTCCAAACCTTGATATGATGGAACAGTTTGGTCGAAAACTTTATTGTTAGAGGGGTTTCTTTGAGATTCATCCTTAGGAATAGGGGATTTAGAAGAATTGGTTTTAGGGACAACTTTCTTTTTAGGGAAGGGACTGATTTTGGGGTCAACCTTGGTAATAACACAATCATCCTTTCCAGAGAGTGAATCATTTAGAGAGTTCATCTTTGTTTGAGTATTGTAATCCTTGGCAAACATCCATTGGGAGAAAGGAGTAAATTTTCTGATGAAAAATTACTCCTCTAAGCATGAAGGAATAGAAAGAGTCTATTACCTTTAAAGGAATGGGCTCATCTTTTTGTGAAAATGAAAAAGGAGTATGATATTTTTAGGGGTTTGATGGACTGTAAATGTAAGACACCGCAAAATCCTCAGCTTAATTTGGTCCTTTAGGCTTGTCAAGGGGTCCCAGACTTAGAATATTTTAGCTAAGTACTCAGACTTAGTGTCATTTTAGCCTACGAAGGTTGGTAATTTTATTTCGCGATACAGTCAGAATTTAGAAATGTCAGATACAGTCATCCTATTATCCATAGTACAATATCAGTTATCTAATAAATTACTTGATCAATATTCAAACTTCGTATTCAGTGTTATCACGATTTCAGTTATGATATACGTATTCATGCATGTACTCTTATTCAGTCATACTCATGTTATCCAGTTATAATTGTTCATGCATATGAACCTATGCATTTCAGCCTACCTTACTAAGAATACCAGTAGATTTAAAGTGCTGAAGCATGATTTTTGCTCTATGATGTCTTATATCATAGGTTCTAATGCACGAGCTCTAGAGCATCCTCAGTAAACCAGACTTTCATCATTCAGCATAGTGGTGAGTCCTGTTAGTTTAAGGACATGATTAATACTTATAGTATTTTAGTTTATGTCAGTAGACAGAGTTAGTTGGGGACTTGTCCCATCAACTCAACAGTTCAGACAGTTAGAGGCTTCCCAGACTAGAGTGTTTTCAGATAGTTATTCAGATTTTAGTACTTTGTTCAGTTTTGAAATTTAATACCGCATTCAGTATTATTTTTAGATTGAACTTTATGGCATATTTCTGCCTAATTTTGCATAATATATAGTATTATTAATCAGTTATTGCAGCAGGTACCAGTCATAGGTTAGCTTGTGGTCCCTCGAGATTATGAGCTCCGTGTAGCGTCCGGGGTACAGACTCAGGGTGTTACAAACTTGGTATCAGAGCCTAAGGTTTAATAGAGTCCTAGACAGTTTGGAAGTCGCATCTAGTAAAGTCTTGTGCATGGGTGTGTTGTACGCCACACTTATGGACAGGAGGCTACAAGATGTTTTAAGAATAGTTTCTCCTCTTTCAGTATTCATGTCGTGCGAGTGAGCATGAGCTCAAGTTAACCTATCAGTATAACTTATCTCTTCCTTAAGCTTCTATAACATGACTTTTAGAGAATCTAACAAAGAAGTAATGAAAACCAGTCAGCCCTTCCTCACGCTCAGGCTGATCCCTTGAATGAACATGTTTCTCAAGGTAAATTTAGAGCTGCTTTCACCGCCTTAGATCATTCAATAGTTGCTCAGAATAATTAGTTGGCCGTTATCCTAAATAGGCTTATGGACCATGCTCTCAGAGTGAGGAGGACAAGTGTAGGGAAAAGAGGAGAAAGAATAAGAGGGCCAGAATGTTAAGGCCAAAAAGTGCCTAAACAAATTCTCTTTGCTAGAAATGTGGCAGAAACCATCAGGGTATCTACAGAGCTGGCGTGATGTGTGTTTTGGATATGGCAAGCCAGGCCACAGGGTCAGGTATTGTCCTCAGTCAGGTTCTCATAGTCGGCATAACCATTGCCCAGTTCAGTCCGATCGCCCGAATTAGCAGGGTGCCTCTTCCAGTGCCACCAGTAGGCAACGCCCAAATAGACTCTATGCTCTTCAGTCCCGATAGGATTAGGAAAGTTCTCCTGATATGGTAACTGGTACGTTACAAGTTTACCATTTGCATGTTTATGCTTTGCTAGATCCAGGAGCTTCCTTGTCCTTTGTTACTCCATATAAAACAGTTGATTTCGGAGTCAGTCCCAAAATTCTAGCAGAGCCCTTCTCAGTTTCTACCTCAGTGGGAAAATCTATCATAGCCCAGCAGGTATACAGGAATTGTCCGATTATGGTATCTTAGAAAGTCACTTCAGTAGACTTAGTTGAATTAGAGATGACTGATTTTCATGTCATTCTCGGCATGGATCGAATTCATTCTTGCTATGCCTTAGTCGACTGCAAAAACAGAATTGTCTAGTTTCAGTTTCCGAATGAACCCATTCTAGAGTGGAGGGGTAGTACTTTAGCACTTAAGGGTCAACTTGTTTCTTACCTTCAGGCTATAAAGATGATAGCTAAGGGATGTATCTACCATCTCACTTGAGTCTAGGACTCTAGATCAGAAACCCCTACTCTTGAATCAGTGTCAGTAGCATGTGAGTTCCCAGATGTGTTTCCCGAAGACCTTCCCGGAGTTCCTCCCAAAAGAAAAATTGATTTTTGAATTGATCTTCTCCCAGATACTCAGCCTATCTCTATTCCGCCATACAAAATGGCTCCAGCAGATCACAGAGAATTAAAGGAATAGTTAAAAGATCTCCTAGAAAAAGGATTCATCAGACCTAGTGTGTCCCCATGGGGAGCACCAGTTCTATTCGTGCGTAAGAAAGATGTTCTCTCAGAATGTGTTTTGACTACCATTAGCTAAATAAATTCACGATTAAGAACAAGTATCCACTTCCCAGAATTGATGACTTGTTTCAGGATAGCAGTCAGTTTTCTAAGATAAACCTCAGATCAGGATATCATCAGCTCAGAGTCAGGGAATGTGACATCCCGAAGACAACTTTTAGAACTCAGTATGGTCACTTCAAATTCTTAGTCATGTCCTTTGGTCTTACTAATGTCCCAGCAGCTTTTATGGACTTAATGAACCACACATTCAAGCAGTACTTGGCATGCTCATTATAATTTTTATCGATCATGTTTTTGTCTATCTCTTAGCAAAAATGATCACACAGATCATCTCAGAATCATATTTTAGACTCTCAAAACCCATCAGTTATTATGATATCTATCCATGTACTACATGTCAGCTCTATGATCATAACTCACGTTCATACAAATTAAAATCATGTACGCTTATAATTCCTAGTATAGGAGTTTCAGTTAACTCAGTGATTACAAATCGTGTTTTATGAACACAAAAACTCCAGACTCAGGTCATATAGCTCGTGACTCATGTCAGTATGTCATGCTTTATAGTGGGCTCAGTACCTATGACTCATGCTACCCTCCTAACGAATTGGCTAAATTCAGATCATGACATGCATATCCTCAGCCTAGATCTTTTGGTAAATCCACCCACAATGTTGATATTCTATCCCTTAGGCCTCAGTTGAGTATTAAGTCTAGTATAGTATTCAGTACCTGTAATTAGTATTTAGTCTTAGAATTCAGTAAAGAACTCAGATAGTTCTACAGAACCAAGATTATCAGTTTTCAGTTGCTTAGCCATCAGAATCTAGTACTTAAGTATCAGTCTAAACCCCAGTTGCTAGTATCCAGTTATCAAAACTCAATGTTTAGTACCATTATGAGTCCCAATTATAGTCTCAATTACAGTCCCAGCAACCGTCTTAGTTATGGCCCTAGTCCTATTCCAGTAATCAAATCAGTAGCTCAGTTCAGTTCAGGTTTGCTTGACCATAGCGTACAATTATCAGTTATTCAGTTATCAGTGTTTCAACACCTCAGTTTATAGAATATTTCATAATCATGTTATACATTTGGTCTTGCATTCTTAAATAATACATATTTTTTTCCATGAATTCATGCTCAGTTATCTCATGTTACCCATTCATTCCTTACCTCATGTACATGACACTCTATAGTTTCAGTCCCATTATTCAAACTAAGTGCAGTTAAATATTACATCCCCAGTATTCAACTATCAGTCATTCAGTTAATCAGATAAGTTAGTATGCTTATGCATTCATGTGCAGCACCCATGTGAATATTTTTGCAGTAATCCCAGGTGAGGTGTTGTACTAAGGTGGAGAGTATAGTTTAGAATAAGTTTTCAATATGAGTTAGCCCGTAAAGCTAGTAATATAGTATTAGCAGTCAGACAGATAAGTTTGTGTAGTGTGGCTTCCGCCTTTCCATCTAGTCGCTCTGTTCGAATGTCTCGTGAATTAAATTATTCCAAGATGGAGCAATCAGGTAGTCACGTTCAACTCAGTTCATGTGTCGTGTCTTAGTTTCAGATCCCAGATATTCAGTCACGATTCAGTTTGTAGGTGCCTTATTCATCGCCTCAGTTTTTCTCAGTATCTCAGCCAAGTCAGCATTTTTCGAGGGACATAATGTCATAAGGGGGAGATGCACTATAATACCATGCTTTCATGTCCTAAACCTTTCAGTTCTCTTTATGTAACGAATCTATTTTGGAGTAGTGGGTACTCATAAGTTGACCCTCAAGTTCCTATATCAGCCATAAGCCACGCATTCAAGGGGCTCAGTTCAGTGCATGATATTCAGTTCATGTACCATGTTCCAGTCTCAGTCATGTTCTCATGTTTCCGTTTATGCATACTCCAAAAATAATCTTGAGTTCATCAGTATTTTCCAGTTTATGTAATAGATTTTCCATGAACCTACTCAGTTTTATGTTCAGATATCAGTTACAAATTTAGTATTAGTTACCATTGTATGTTCAGTTATACGTTCATGAGCCTATTTAGTCATGTTTCCATGCATCAGATATGAATGTTCAGTATATAAATTCAGTAAATCAGTAACCCAGTCATGCATTCATGAATCATGTTCAGCTATACTTATGCATCAGCTATGCATGTTCAGTATGATAATTCAGAATACCAGTAATATCAGTCATATAGTCATGTTCCAGATGTTCATGTTTAGTAAGTAAGTTAGTCTCTCAATATTCTCAGTCTCAGTAGTCTTATTTGAGGATGAATGTTCCCAAGGGGGAGATAATGTAAGACCCCACAAAATCCTAAGCTTACTTTTGTATTTTAGGCTTGTCAAGGGGTCCTAGACTTAGAATATTTTAGCTAAGTACTCAGACTTTATGTCATTTTAGCCTACGAAGGTTGTCAATATTATTTTGCGACCTTTACATCCATTAAATGTTGATGCTTAGGTTGATTTATGATCAGGAATATCCATAGGTATTTTCGAACAAGTTTTGGATTTTTTGGACTTCGTTTGAAGCTCCTTTGGAATTTTAAAATAGTGAATCAATGCTATCTTGGCACACCGCGTTGACTATAGCATTGATTAATATTTTCCCTAGCTACCAACATCTAATTCCAGTGAATCAACGTTAACATGACGCGACATATTGGCTAATCGATGCGCTGCGTCGACCTGCACGTCAGTAGCCCAGTTTTCAGTTATTAAAAGACCGCATTCTTGGGGGTAATTGGGTCTTTTCTCCACGTCCTTCAGCCCTTCAAAACACAAAATTCAGTCCTAATTCACAAAAGTATACACACTTTCTCTCAAAATCTCTCAAGAACAAGCCTTAGGGTTTTCAATTCAAGATTCAAATCTCAAGAATCCTACCATCAATCATCTCAAAATTAAGCATCAATGTATGTAAGGTGTTCATCCAAGCGTCTTTTCTACCCTTGGAGTCCAAGAATCAGTTTTCCAACTTTAAGTATATGAATTTCATGAATACCATGATGGGTTTGATAATATTTATGTTTATAATGATTATTTCATTTTCAAATCCATGTGTTATGCTAAGTTTCATGTGGAGTTTATTGATTTTATATCTTATCATGTGAGATCATGTTAAAGCCTTCAAATTGTGATTTTGATGATTGATTTGTGTGCTCACGCATGCTCTATTCCACTCAAGTGTTTGATAAATTTTTCATGTGGACTAATAAGAGCAAAAATTTAGGTCAAGTTAGCCTATGTGCAAGATATATGATGGAAGTGTTTGTTAAAATGCCCAAATAAATGAATGATGATCAATTTTATAGTTTACATGTTTCATGTTTATGCCCTATCTCTCAATTTATGCTATCGAGTCCTTGGTGTACTTGTACCCAACAATTTAGCTGTTTACTTAGATCCATGGTCAGTCATAGAACAGTATCACACATCACGATCGGTAGTATTCTCAGTCGATTATAGATCTCAGAAAAACTTAGTAGAGTTAGTAATAGTTCAGTCGAACTTAGTATTCAGTTCATACCTCAGTAAAATCTATCAGTTAATAGAATTCGATAGTATTTTGTTAGTCAACAGAATTCAGTGAACTTTGTTTCAGCTCAGCTAAATAGTAATTTAGTAATAGTTCAGTCCGGCCTAGTACAGACCAGAATTTAGTTCATTATCTATTCAGTTAGGAGTAGGATTCAGCACCAAGTTAGCCCAGGGATGGGGGCATTGTAGTCAGCAGAGGGTTTGACCCTTAGTAGAAATCCTTGCATTATAGAACTACGTAGCCAGCGTAGGTGGAGATATCTTCCTGCCATACATTATGAGGGTTAATACATCTTACCCGAGTTATCCTGCCAGCGAGGGTTGGCGAAAGAGCTTCCTGCCAGAGAGGGTTAACTCACAATTTGTCTCTACCCATGGCACGGTACTGACACCCTTTCAACTAGGATTACAGGTTGGACCTCAATCAGTTTAGAGAGGGACATTTCAGTTAGATAATTGCCTCCTACATTCTCAGTTTCAGTCTCAGTTTTAGAATAGAACTCAGTTCAGTTTTACAAATTTAGGACTATCAGAGATAGTCACCCAACTCAGCTTAGTATGTAACTCAGTATAGTTTCTCATAATTTAAAACTATCAGATACAGTCATCCAATTATTCATATTACAGTATTAGTTATCCATTAAATTAGTTATTAGTATTCAAACTCAGTGTTCAGTGTTATCACAATTTCAGTTATGATATACGTATTCATGCATGTACTCTTATTCAGTCATACTCATATCATCCAATTATTATTGTTCATGCATATGAACCCATGCATTTCAGCCTACCTCACTAAGCATACTAGTACATTCAAAGTATTGACACATGTTTTTTGCACTATAATGTCTTATATCATAGGTTCCAAAGCTCCAGAGCACCCTCAGTAGACCAGACTTTCAGCATTCAGCGTAGTGGTGAGTCCTCTTAGTTTGAGGACATGATTACTACTTACAGTATTTCAGTTTATGTTAGTAGACAATGTTAGTTGGGGAATTTCCCGATCAACTCCACTGTTCAGACAGTTAGAGGCTTCCCAGACTAAAGTGTTTTTAAATAGTTATTCAGATTTCAGTACTTTGTTCAGTTTTGGTATTTAATAACACATTCAGAATTATTTAGTATTATTTTTAGATTGAACCTTATGGCATGTTTCCACCTAATTTTCAATACTATTCAGTAAGATTGTTCAGTTATTATAGCAGGTACCAGTCATGGGTTAGCTTGTGGTCCCTCGGGATTATGAGCATATATAGCGTCTGGGGTCCAGACTCGGGGGTTATAGTAAATGATGAAAGGATCAGGTTTTTGAATGATTAGGGAACTAATGAGGTTGCATGAGAGAGAATTTTCAAAATAAGAGAGTAATCTAATTTTTGACTTTATATAGGGCATGAGAGAATAGTTGAGATTAAATAATTTAATATGTCTAATGAAATGTGTCCAATCAGATCAAAGTGTCTGTTGGACTTTAATTACAAGTGACAACCTTTTGGAAGAGGCGGGAGAGTGACATAGAACAACTATTAAATATTTGAAATAGTCATTATTTAAGAATAGGAAGAGGTACCAACCTGACTAGGGACCTGGTCCATAAGCAATGTTTAAACTCAATAACTTTCTGCTATCTCACCATACTTTTTATATCTTCTCCTTCTTTCCATAGGTGTATATCTGCAAAGATATGAGACTGAATTAGATATGTAAGACATTATCTAACCAATTCATAGCTTTGAATGGAGGATCATGAGAGTCTCCTACATCTACATCGATTTCATCAACTCTACCCTTCTTGTTGCTCAACCAGTTCCCTACTAACTTTCATCAAAGATCTGTTAGGGATATGACCTTCAGAACTTGAAATCGTCATTTTTCTATATGATCTACAGTACCATCAGCATCAACATACTCTAAATCTTTGATTCCATTACCAAAGAGACATTGCCTCCACTAATGGTCTTCAACAAGAGGTGATCTTCAGGTCTTCAATCACGTGATCTGAGCAACCATTATCATCATCCTTGTATTAGTTTCTCCCTATTTCTTTTCACTATATCACCAATCACTTGTTAGCCTTGGGAACCCATTTTACTTTGAGTTCCCAAAATGGGACAAAGGAAATATTAATTTTTTCCTTTTCCAATTAGGTAATTTTTGTTTCCTATTTTTGAGTACTATGAAGTTTCTCCTCTACCCTCACAGCTGTATCCTTGTATGGAAAAATTTCCTTAGACTCACCACCCTTTCCAGAATAGGTACATAAAAAATTATCTCTGCTCCTTGCATGTCTGATAGAAGAGTTAGGGCCATTATCTTAACTGTTGTATCCTAACCCTTTTCTATTACAGGATACTTGGTTGGTGAAAGTATTCAATGTTTGTGAAGATGTAGTCCACTTGAGTGCCTTCTTAAGTTCATTCTTCACCCGAATTAGTTCCTTCTCAAGCACTGAGTTTCTATCATATGAAGTAGTATGTCAGCCTTGGTTTTAGTCAATTCTCTTTCCATCTGAAACTGTATCCTACTTCCTTCACCTTTTACCCTGAAATCCTTCTTAGAGATTTTATCTAGCCTCTTATTCAGAATATCATTCTCACTAGTAAGAGTCCTGCTAGTGGCTTAATGCTTAGCCACTTGTATACTCAGTTCCACCATTTCTTCCTCACACTTTGCCAAGAATTCTTTCAACTTTTCCTTTTCATTTGCAAGTTCAGCCACATGGATACTCATCTCAATTATTTATTTCTCACATTTTCCTAAAGACTCCTTAAGATTTTCTTTGTCTTTAGCTAGGTCATTTAAGGAGTCAATTAGTACAGAGGCAAGACATCTCAGCTTGCTGAGGGAGTAATCCTTTAGATTTCCTTTGATATTTATGAGAGACTTAAATTTATCTTCTTTGTTATCAGTAGCTGCTATCAAAGAAAAGAGTGAGTCAAAAACTTATACCTCATCTTCTATCACTATTATGGAAATATGTTTTCCTTGCTTTGATTCATTTGAGTCACTTGATGAATCACCCCAGCAATCTGCAAGCACTTGATTTGCAACCAAGTCAACTTAAGATTTCATGTTATACTTCATAGGAACATGTTTCTTTTATCTCTCCTTATCAACAACTTGTTTGACATATTTCTTGTACTCAACCTTGTACATTGGATAATCTTTGATGTAATGGCCCAGCTTGTCATATTTATGACAGGCATCATTTTCCTTCCTTTTGTTGAAGTGCTTGATAGATTCACCTCTTCTAGATAAAGCCCCTGACATTTTCAGGGCTTTTAGTACACATTTGGAAATATAAGCAGTTTCATCGTCTTCTGTTCTATATGTATCTTTTGTTTCCTTCATAACTAAATTCTTTTCCACTTTAAACTTATCCTTTAACTTTCCAAGTTTTTTTAACATCTCATAAGTTTTAAGATTGACAATGAGCTCATCCATGACCATTTTATTCAGATCCTTTGCTTTAGTGATTGCATCAACTTTACTTTCCCATATTTTAGGAAGAAGAATAAAAACTTCCCTAACCTCTTATGGGATGGAATATCCTCACCCAGACTATAAAACTCATTGGTTACTGCTGTGAACCTTGTGTGCATTTCTTTTATGGACTCTTTATCCTTTATAGT